>NW_014577061.1:1731213-1734617 GCF_000485595.1 Priapulus caudatus | reverse complement strand
GGTTCGTTCCTAATTAACAAAGCTCCTCCCATGCGAGAGTGACATACCGGCTGGCTCTGCGGCAATCCAGAAATAGAGCTCCAATCAAGAAAGAGTTAATGGCTGACCAGAAAACTGCGCGGCGAACCAGAGGCGCATAGTTATTTTAAGGTCAGTCTTTGTTTCTTGGCTGATGACCAGCGGACGTTTATCATTCAGGGACCAACCCGCAGTCTGTGCAATTTTCCAGCTGCATGTTGTCTGCGCATAATAAAGCAAGGCTGGCGGCCGGAGCTTTTGTCTTACGTGGCCGCGCTCAAGCGGAAAAAGCCGTGAACAGAGAGTGACCTCAGCGGAATGTTTCAATCGCGAAACAGGAAAAATTACCAATGCAAATAGCCTGCTGGCGACGTGCCAACAGGCCAAATGTGCACAATGGCATGCGAGACTATGATCATCTGGGCTAAACAATGATTTAGTATGTATCTACTAGACTAGTAATCTACGGAATTAACGCTCTTCACAACCTGATCTTCATTTAGTATGGATCTACTATGTACTATGGGTATTGTCAAATTTGAACACGTGAAGTGACACGTGATCTGAAAATAAATATACGAAAACACAAGATGATAAACCTTGCTGAGCAATAGCTTTGTGTACCCAGGAGAAAGGTAACGTCACCAGGTAGACTAGTAATCTACGGAATTACGGCTCTTCACAACCTGATCTTCATTTAGTATGGATCTACTATGTACTATGGGTATTGTTAAATTTGAACACGTGAAGTGACACGTGAAGACACTACAAGTCACTAGAAGGTATTAGTAATAGGTTCAACCAGGAACATGGAACAGGAATATATATATATATGTGTGTGTGTGCGTGCGTGCGTGCGTGCGTGCGTGCGTGCGTGCGTGCGTGCGTGCGTACGTGTATATGCGCCTGTGCGTGTGGTCGCACGCGCCCGTGTCTGCACGCAAATATACATATATACATATATACAGATGTACTTCTGCTCTCCACCATTGATCCACGTACTCAACACAAGTGGTCAGTTTACGCGGAGGCTGGGAGGCTGCGGGGACGTGTACTAGTGAGCGTACGTAGTGGGCAGCACTAGCGGCAGCATGCGGCAGCGCTGTACACAGCCGCACGCGCATACACACACTCACACGCTCACTCTCACACGCGCAGCCAGCCACGAGGAATGAGAATAAACAAGCTTTGCCTCGGCATTCACACGACCAACATCTGCCCGCGCGCCGCCGCTTCTCGCCACGTCGTTGGCGACGAGCGCGAGTAGGCCGTCACATGACCGTTTTCGCCGCAATTAATTACGAAAGAGTTAATCTGCCGCTCGTGTCCAGAGCCATTTGCTCGGGCTTTCCTACGGCGCGACGTCGCGTTTGTGCTGCGAGGCGACTTCATTATTTTCGACGTGATTAAAGCGCCTGGCTGCGCACAATTGCTCCGAACAACTACGGTTTCACACTTACGACTCACGTGCTGCTTCGGTTGTATGCGATCACCTTACCGCTCCCGACGGCAATATTAGGCGTTGGCAGATGCCTAGAACAACCGTGGTGGTGCCTATAAAGCAGCGTCAGAGCGCAGAGCGTGGCTGCAGGATTCCGATGGCGTTCGAAATTTTGCCAACGACAGCTGTTACTTTTATTGTTATTTACACATCTATAGGCCGCATCACGAGTTCGCATAAACGCGGCTGTTCTGCCCGAGAAATGAATGATATTCAGCATTCAGACACATGACTAAACTCTCAGATGGGGGGAGAGTGGGGGGCGACGATAGGAAATCATCAGCCCATCGTCCATATATTAGAGCGGACTAGACAGGCTTTATATTTCGTGCGGCCAGACCCTTGGTGATGTGACCAGCGTCCATGTATGCGATGAGATGCTTAGACGCGAGAAAGACGTTGGTTGCACCTATCTACGACCACAGATTGAGCGGGTGTGCCACGAGAGTGACCGGAAGCATCCAACATCCACGCAAGTCGTCAGGCTGCTAAACAAATGCGACAGGAGCACCTGGAGTTAGCTCCCAACTACATATACACACAGACTCTCGGACGTCAACATGACCGAGGTGGTGGTGGGGGTGTGTGTGCGCGTGCGTGCGTGCGTGTGTGTGTGTGTGTGTGTGTGTGTGTGTGTGTGTGTGTGTGCATGTGCGCGCGTGGGGAGGGGGTGGTACGTGTCCATGACCTCAGTGACACTAATGCACGAAGATCATCCATATAAGATATAATTTACATAATGCTGACCGACACAAACACAACCTCTCCACCCACCATCCCCCACACATCCACGCAGTACACGTACGCACATACACACGCAAGCACGCACGCAAGAACGCACGCATACGCATGTACATTTCCTCTTTTCTACTACAGTGTAGTGACGCCATATTTTAATCTTTTCCAAGAAAACCTGCCGGCAGTTTGTCCCTTTTCCTTTGCCCAGGTTTTGAAAAGGGCCAGTTAGAGAGCGCAACTTCCTCCCCCCCCCCCCTCATCTTTCGTTCGCGCTCTCCCCCTACTCACTTTCTCTCTCTGTGTGTCTTCAAACGTACTACGCGAAGAACATTATATATATACTGTATCAACGCATATGTATAATCGTAAATACCTGCGCTCACCCAGCAGTTGCCATAGTATCTACGTGTCATGTTTGAGCCTTTGTGACACGTGCTGTACGTAACTGTTATGACGATCAAGTGGATTTTGCGACCTAAGCGAGCTAACCGCTAGTCAGCGACATCGGCGGCTCGCCACTGAATTTTGCCACAGTTCATCCAGAAGTCTCTGATAAGAGATGGACATGCTGATATTCAAAGAGTAACCATGTGTTATCACAATAATGTATCCCGCATGATCAAAGAGCTACTGTGGGGGCTACTGGTGTCGATGAGCGCGGCTTGTGGGATGATAACATAGGAATGGTGGAGTAGTAGGAGGGAAAAGATGGCCGAGGTTGGAGAGTTTGTACGTGCGGTGTATTGAGATGTAGATAGTGACGGGGAGTGCGGGCAAATGAACAGTGAGAGGTAGGTGCAAAAGGGGGAGAGGTACAACGAGAAGCAGATGGGGAAAGATAGGGCACGTAGATACTATGGCAACTGCTGGGTGAGCGCAGGTATTTACGATTATACATATGCATTGATACAGTATATATATAATGTTCTTCGCGTAGTACGTTTGAAGACACACAGAGAGAGAAAGTGAGTAGAGGGAGAGCGCGAACGAAAGACGAGGGGGGGGGAGGAAGTTGTGCTCTCTAACTGGCCCTTTTCAAAACCAGGGCAAAGGAAAAGGGACAAACTGCCGGCAGGTTTTCTTGGAAAATATTAAAATATGGCGTCACTACACTGTAGTAGGAAAGAGGAAATGTACATGCGTATGC
>NW_014577061.1:1696752-1729506 GCF_000485595.1 Priapulus caudatus | reverse complement strand
GGACGCAAGGGAAAGGGTAATCCTTGCAATTTACCGTCATCAATGCAGCTCCAAGAACGTGCGTGCGCAGACGCTCATGGGATTTAATAAGTCCGTGATCCGTACAACTCTTTTCACTCAGCGATAATGTTCTGTCAATACGCGGAAACACCTGCTTCTGGCTGCGTGATAAAACCTGCCCGCGCTACATAGCATTATTCCCGCCTCCCGCCCCTACAGGATTTAGTCCTTAATCAAATAATAATTGTAAGGCCACGTGTACACACGATCGCACAACCGTGTCATTTCAAGCACAGATCATGTAAAACGCTGCACACTGTCCATCCATGGTGGACATATAGATATCGCCTCTTGTCAGTTACTTTTCCCCTTTTCCCCGTCTTTTTCGCTTTCTATATCCATTTTGCCTACACAAACGCACACAGCTTGTTTTTCTATAATTATATACGGACTGGAACGAGCACATTAGCAGCTGTGTCAATATATATATGCCATGGTTTGGAGGCAACACCGAGACAAAGCTTATATATACGATAAATAAAACGCATTTACCCTCGTCGAGTTTCACAGGTCAAACCGTGATAATTAATATACTGGGTAAGGTGGCATGAAGCGGGTATGATGTGATGGCGTAATTGGATTGAAGGAAGGAGTGACCAGCAGGGAGCGAGGAGAGGGTCGGTCGGAATGGAGGGAGGGAGAAGGGAGGCAAGGAGAGGCGGATGGATAGAAGGGATAGATGGAGAGCGAAGAGGTCAGTCAGCGATAGTTGGGCAGGGAGAGGAGGAGAGTGATGCGTGTTGACAGAAAGCACGATAGAGCGAGAGGAGAGAGAGAGAGAGAGGAGAGAGATGGATCGAGGAGGAGAGAGGGAGTATGAGTGAGAGAGAAGTGAAGACCGTGAGAGAGAGAGATGAGAGACTCGGAGAGAGAGAGAGAGGAGAGAGAATCTGAGAGAGAGAGAGAGAGAGAAAGAGAGAGAGAGAGAGGATTTTAATTTTAATCTAACTAAAGGTATTTATAAGCAACACTGAACGATACGCGAGAGTACCCAACAGTCACATGGCACTTGGGCCGGCAGTAGAGAGTGTGCAGACGGAGACACGCAGCAAGCGGCCAAGTAGCACCACGCGAAAAGAAAGGCGCGAAAGGCTGCCATTTGCATTGACATGCCAGCGCAATGCACAACAAAAACACTGAGCTCGTTAAATAGTGAAGCAATTACACAGGCAATGCGCAGCGCAGCGAGCCTCATTAATTCTGCACCCGCGTACGTGTAGGCAATCTAATTACCACAAGGTGAAATCATTATTCCCCTTAAATGAGAAAACTGCGTTTTTGTGCAATAGTATTTCAGACGTTTTCGTTGCTAGACGAGATTTCCCACACCTATGAGGGCATCAAATTACGATCTATCAACGTTTCATTATCAACGGAGTCTTATAGCGTTTGCCACTCTCTCTCGCTGTCACCGCTGTATTATGACCAACGCTTGTCGTATTCATTCTTTTATAAATTTTCTCTTTACAAAAAGGAGATTGCTACTCCGAAGGTTCGTTTCCGATTACCATAAATACACACTGCATGTATACGCACATGATATAACGTTGCTACTCACTACTTGCTAACTTTATACATAAGTATACAGAATACATTTGCTACAAAATCAACACACGGAATCGGCACGTATGCAGCCACCTTCACGACGCACCGCGCGCTATACCCATAAACGTACACCAATATATCTCTTAGGAGAACTGTCTTCGTTAGACTAAAACAACAGGTTCAAAGCTATGAAAATAGATAGATGCTTAGACATAAAAGATATACGATTAAGCGGCAAAAACCTGCTATTTTTGCTTACCAACCAGCTAGCGGACTAATGCGACACGGCACTGCCTCTGCGGGCGCATAGCGTTATAAAAGTATGTAATTGCTAAACCGAGCAACTAGTTGAATGTCGGAATGGCAGGATGAGAGATGGCCACTTCCTCACTTCTAAATGTCGCTACTTACTTCCAAGTACCGCCATAGTTTTTGTTCATTCGACCATCCTCAACACGCCCAGAGAGCTGCGTACGCAACACTGCACACGTGGGCGCACGCAGCCGGTGCTCATCGCATGCTGAACAGCCGTGACGTATATATATCTCGTACGTTATCAATGCGAAACACACGCCTAATTTCTGGAGTGACTGAAAATAAATTGTCTTTTTAAAAGGGAGATTTTTTACTTCTAATAATATTCAATCAAAACATTATAATACCTGCATAAGTAGTATTAGTTTCTAATTAAATCCAATCCCTCGCCGAAGCACAACCAGACCTACGTCGACCAAAACGTAGGACGTAGGGGCAGTTACCTTTTGGTTCAGGCGATTCCCCCGGAATTACTTAAAGAAACAGATTACATCCTGATTATATTCCTGTGCAACAGAGACAAAGGCGTGTATTTGGCATCTGGACACCCATTTGCGTCGAAATTTGACCTTGTCGCGTGCCTTATCATACCATTACGATACCAGATATACCACCTTTCGAGATACAAGCAGCTCTTGTATGCTAAATACTTATACTCCTACGCAAATATGAGCGTTATATTATACAAACCCTACTTTATAAACGGGTTGTGTATACTCACATACGTACTATGTACTTGCGCTTACGCAGGGACATTTTCTACACGTTTTCAGGATTTCCTGCCTTGTAATCCCATATGTGGATGTCCCTGCTCATCTTTCCTGTGTGGTGGCAATATGACACCGGCACCATATAATCTCTGCATCTTGACATACCCCCAACTTCCTCTATGCCCCCTTACCGCTTAGACGATCCTCTCCTTTCAATTTAACACATCCTTTCATTCCATTTTTTCCTTTCATCCATTTTCCATATCCTTTTTCCTTTTTCCTTTCATCCATTTTTTCCTTTCTACTGTTGTTTAACCAACGTTTCTTAAAACGCAGGAGTCTGAAAATGGAAAGGTCTTGGATAACCACATTCAGAATTAGAATCGTAATACACTCTTTGTGTCCCCCGAAGAGTGCTGGCCAGAGTAAGAGAAGGCCAATGCAATGTAAACACACAACTTGTTCTATGACATGTACAGGAGCAGGCGAGGAACAGCGCTGCAGCGCGGTGTAATATACCACAGGCACTTGGGCTGTTTCAATAATAAAACGATGGTTAATAAGCCTACAACTTGTCAGTACTAGACCTGGCAGTATTCATAGTTTGATTTGACCTTATAACTTCACTTCAATACCGTCCAATACACCGCTGCAACACACATTCCTATAGCATGCACGCCATTGTGCACAAATACACAGTAGTTGTACACAGTAGTTGTAGGCTTATTAACCATCATTTTATTATTGAAACGGCCCAAGTGCCTGTGTAATTTACCACCTCAATCGCAGCATGCTGCTAGCTTCGGCGAAACGGAACTAAAAGTGGAAGGCGCACAAGTTAAACATGTTTGTTGATTAGTGTTACCAGCAAATTCCGAAGCCGGTGACGTACGTCATCACATTTTCTCTCTGTCTCTCCCCCGTCCCCTCTGTCTTGCTCTCTCTCTCTCTCTCTCTCCCTCTCTCTCTTTCGCCTCTCTCTCGTTTCTCCCTCTCTCTCTCTCTCTCTCGTGGGCGCTCTGTAAATATGTTCGACATCGAATGCTGTCATCATCACAAAAATCCCCAATGTTCTATCAAATGCGAGCGGACTGCCAGAAGACGGGGGTTGCACACAAAGGCCGCACACCACATCGAAGCTGCATTCTATTTTGCTTTTCGAGCCTATACACTGCTGTGTACGCCCGGCGACATGGCATTTTTGTCTCGGGATATGCGGCCTGAAAACCTAATCGGCATTGGCCACATGCTGCCTCTATAAATAACGCATGACCCGTGCATCCACACGGAGCCTCACGTCGGTCCGAACTGACCAGAGCAGCTAATCAAACGGTCGAGAAAACTCGCAGCAAAATGCAACGGTATTTTTAAACGCGCTACTGCATGCAGATCGTAGGGGAGAAACATATGCGGGGAGCGGCGGGAGGGCGCTGTGTGTGCTATATGTATGGCAACCGACCATCTACGCGGGAAACGAGATGCTACTCCACATGAAATCGCTCTTTCTTTGCCAACAAAAGAAGCCATCGCGAACCGAGACCGACGGGGGTTGTTCAGAGATCGGCATTTTCTAGACACGGCCCTTATCTAGCTGGTACAGCAAATAAATGGGATTTGCTTAGAAAATAATCAGCCCGGCACAATTCCAGGCGGGATAATAGCGTCACCCACCACGTCCCATCGCTGCCAACCAAGATGCATTACTCGTGACCTAGAGATGATGTCTAACGACTTCTCGTAAGAAGTTTCGTTGCCAAATCTTAAGGGGGAATTTTCACGCAATGATCTCGAGCGTGAATTTAGATGTTGACAGCGACTTGCATTCCTACGAACCTAAAGTATGAATACAATATGAACTAAGAGAATACAACCGCCTATCTAACGATCCATCCATCCAACCTCCCGCCCACCAGAATGCACACGCGCACACACTCTTTTCCACACTCAAAATGCATATTCATGACGCGTTACATACTGTTCTCGAATAATAGTATCAAGAGCAAATAATACCTTAGACATTACCTAAATGAGGTGTTATCAGCTTACGTATTACTAGCTCTTGATAATATAATTTATGGATATATGTATTGTCCTATATATATAAATAATAAATAAATATATATATATTCTTCGAACGAAAAAGAACCTGTTCTTTATAATAATAATTACGTCATGTGCTATATTTATGTTAGTTCACGCAAGCATTCGTGTATAGCAATACGTAATATAAGCTAATAATAAGGTAAGCTAATTATATACCGAAGCTGTAAAAGAACCTCAAGAACATAAATTATATATATAGCGCAAACGGCGTTCCCGAGAAATATATAGGCGCGGCCATGGCGGTGATGACAGACAAGGCGACTCGTAAACAGTTAGATTGTATTCAATATTGGCTCGCTATTATAGTCGGCATCATCGCTGTTATACAAACGGGTCAACGCCACTGGTTATGTAGGCCTACGTCACCAGGTGGCGCTGTTCAATAAGCACTATTAGAGTCCTTATATATAGGGACCCTAGGCACTATATCAGAAAATCTTCAGGATTTCACGCGAGGTTTCACAATTCTATCCAAAAGTGCACATCATGCCATATTGTTATGTGCTTATATGATCTAATACAAGAGGTACTGTCTTTACAGGAGCAAGTCTATACATGGTGAAAGAAGAGAAACGGCGTAAATAAATGCGAATGTCGCAATTAGGTTCAGCGGGCGATCAATTTCAGTAATTAATCACAAAAACCGATTACTAGCAATCTATTTTGGGTGAATAATTTAACACGGGAGAGGCAGGAGCAGTTCCACATAGGCCCTAAATGTATTTCTTCCTGCTGACTTTAATACTGTTTTGGGATAGTGACGAAATCGAATAATCTGTCTGTATACTAATACAATAAGAAAACATTCTCACATGGTGACATTAGAAATAACGCAAAGTTAAAATATAATGTTAATCATGCAATGTAACTAACTGCAATTGCAACTACGGGTGGGTTTCCGAATGTCACAGCTGGATGCAGCTACAGTTACATCACACCCATCCTAACACATAACAGCATGAGACCACACCGACAGAGCAGCACTAGCACAGCCTATATATATATATATATATAGGATGCTAGTATGATGTGTTACAAGTACAAACTAGACAGAGGGCACTCACGGAGAGTGCATACTTCCGCGAGCCGTGTAACATGTAATACATGTGTATAAACAAGCTTTGGCTCGCTGGCTGCTGTGCTGACTGAAACGCCCTAAGGCGAGCTGGTGCTGAATCGATCGCGCCAACGCTACACACACACACGAACACACACACGAACACACACACGAGACGATTATATGACCTCCGTTGCGCGGAGGTAATAAATGAATAAATATATATGTATATACCTATATGTGTATGTATATATATAATATATATATATAATATATATTATAATATATATTTAATAATATACTTTATATATTTATATTTTTATTGAACAGAAATCACAAGGTCAGCCATTGTTTTAATCTAGAACTATTAATTGTGATTATTGTAATTAAATGTGATATATATATATATATATATATATATATATATATATATATATATATATAATATTATATAGGATGCTAGTATCACGTGTTTCATGTATGAATAAAAAAAAACATCACCGATAATTACTATAATCGAAATTGATAGTTAAAACAATCGCTGACCTTGTGATTCTATTCAATGAAAACATGAAAAAAGGCGTGAACATTCAGAGCACAGTTGCATCGCGAGCATGTATACCTAGGCTATAAGTGCACACATGCTGCACTCATGCACACCTAAGCCACACACGCGCACGTAAATATTTCACGTCGTCATTGATCAACGCGCAATAGTGGCGAGCATGCAGATGACCAGTAAGCCGTAGCCGCGGTGGCTGACACTCCGCGCACAGCCTCCTCTATTCGTACGTATAGGGCTCAACTATCCTGACCCCGGCTAAGTAACAACATCTGCTTGTTTTTTAAATAAAGAACTGGCTGGCGTTACGACGGCAGGCAGTGGTTCAATCACTCCCAGCGACCGAGCGGACTTTCGCAGGATAAACATCGTGTGGCAATAAACACCGCAACATGTCGTTGCAGCGCGTCTGCCAGCAGATAGGATCGACCAACGGGCACGTAGCGCATCGGTCATGCAGGCAGGCAGGCTCTCTCCCCGTTCCTTTACTTCTGCTCAATAGGAGACGCTAGCTGTGAGGTGAGCTGAGAACCCTCCCCTCGCGACGCGTAGAGCAGCATATAAAATACTATATATCGATTATAAAATACGCGCGCACACACGCATGCATACACATGCGCGCGCGCGCACACACACACGCGCACACGCACACGCACACGCGCACGCGCACGCACACGCACACGCACAAACACACACACACGCGCGCGCGCACAAACACACGCACACACACACACGCGCGCGCGCGCGCACACACGCACACACACAGAAGCTTGGCCTGAGAATTTATCGGCGATTATTATCATTATGTGCGCGAACTACCTGTCAACGATGATGCGTCACCGGTCTGTGTGCGCAACTCATACTTGACTCTCATGCTGTTTTACACCTGGTGCAGGATAACCGTATAGTTATTAGCTATTAGTATTAGTTATTAGTATTAGCTAGCTATCTATACACAGCGCGCGATCACACCTGCGCGCGCCGCCGCACTACAGGGCCGAGTGAATGCACGAGCGAGCACACACACATCACAAGCTGAGAGCCAAGGTGGGCAGAGATCTGTCGCCGGATTCACACCTGTACGTGACGAGCGTGACTACTCACTCCATCCCCAACGCGTTTACCTTTACCCTGTGCAACGATGAAGGCGCGTGGCGGGGGGAGCGGACGTGCGTATAATGTGTTTACACCCCGACCGCTGCGCAATCAATCTGACAATAACACACCAGCTTTTTGAGCAGCGAGCAAGCAGTCGAGGTGCACGTGCGCGCCCACGCACTGTCATGACAACCTTTTTACGATCGCTCTTCTAAGCGCCGAGGCCAACAGCAGCATCAACGCGAAACGACACTACACGTAAACAAAATCCCCGGCCACAGGTCCGTTAGTTCCGCCATCAGCAGTGCGGGATTAATTGGCAATCGATAGGTAACAAAATAATGCAACATTACCTTTTTACGCTCATGTGCCCAGGGCATTGCGCCTGCTTCTATCTGTAATTACCTAATTGTGTATAATCAGAAGTAGATAATAGGGAATAGGTGTTCCCTATTATCTACTCCTGATATAATGTATCCACATCATTCGTGCTATACTTATTCACACGTGCGGCACAAGGCTGTTAACACGAGACGTTTCCTATAACAAAGTGTGATCATAACGGAAAGACACACGACAATGTAAGTGTGTGTGTGTGTGTGTGTGTGTGTGTGTGTGTGTGTGTGTGTGTGTGTGTGTGTGTGTGCGTGCGTGCGTGTGCGTGTGCGCGCGTGTGCGCGCGTGTTTATACCACGCGAAACAACACATCATATGGTTTTAAAACCTATTATAAAAGCATGTTATGCAATTATTCGTAAATGTACTAACCGTTAACTACGTATGATGTGCATGGGGAATATTGACTCTTGTGCGTGGCGGCAGCCAATATGGGGCGAGTATTTCGACAAGTTAAGTTTCTACTCTTGTGATTTCACACTGTGATGCTTGCAGCGACAACGAGTTCCGTTTTTTTCTGTTTCTTTCTCTCTCGTTTTACTGCAATTTCAAATCCGGTGCTTCTTTTCAATTCGCCGTTATTTAGGCATTACCAGATGCGACCTTCTCATTCACGAAGCACAGTTACAGATGCAGCGTAATGCCTAAGAGTAATATTATTGCATGCCTCCGCTTTGTTCTATTCATATGGTGACTTGCTCGTCAGCTTGCTCGTTGCTATTATGAAAGCGTTCTAGTGCAACTGTGACATCGCGACTGCACACGATAGGCTACAGGTGTTCTGCAACAGTAGCAGCATAAGTATAATAGTAATCCATAATCAGCAGGCCCGAATAAGCATGACACAAAATTTAATTAAAAAGACTTCGTGAGTTTCGAAGCATACACAACATACACTTTATTCATGCGGAATAACCACAGATTTAAGAACCAGACTTCACTCGAAACTTTTGCCAGCTACATCAGGCTAATTCCCAGCAAGTTGTCGGATCCCCCGCCCGTTTCAGACATAAACGCAGCGGACCTGTGACCATAGATAGCTACGTCACTTGATAGAATAGCGAAATTTCTCGACAAGACCAATCTAAATTTCAATTTTCATATTTTCCAGACGTCTATAGGTTATCTACCTTACGTTCATAACGAAGATTAGTGCGCTCTGGTGCCGAATGTTACAGTAATCAAGTTGTGGAGAAGCCCCTTACCGGACACGAATTAGTGAAACGTTGAATAATTCACGGAAGCCTACTGTTGCGTGCTGATTATAGATAGTTGTTTGTGTCGGCCGAGTAGACTTGCTGCGTATGCGTCAGACCTGGGTGTTGTCTCGCAGTTACCTCTAGTCGGTGTACTCATTACAAATCAGTGGCTTAGGAGAAGGTCTGGGGGCAGGTTTTTTTTTGTAATATGAGTTCGTAAACATCACACAGAGTATTCTGTCACTGATATTCTTGAAAGCAGTCTAGTGATCACAGTGCTGTGAGCCCTGTTGACATGTGAGCATGTCGGCTTGCCTGTTGACTACGCATTTTCATCAGCGAACAACGCTCTCGTGTGAGAAACACATGCGATTTCTTTCTACGGCAAACCACACAACATAATCGTTGATGACGGCTGTAAAAGGCTGAGCTGGCTGTTGATCTGACTACGAACGTTACAGCCAACGTCCGAATAATTCGCCAATCATGGATGATGTACGGTCATTTTAAACAGAAGTAAAAGATCACGGCTCATCAACAGATTATAGCTCGATTCAGTTCGTATCAATTGTATGGAATATCAGACAATGTTTTTAAACAGTTTTGTAAGAAACAGTACAGATTTTTGTAAAAAAGAGTTCACTTCCAATTTTCACACAGACACCCTACTGCTCAATTGTCACCCAACAGTGAATTTTTATGTGAACATGACTTTTCAAGATTTTGACATAAACCTTATAAACTGATAATAATAATAATGAATAAAAATGGACCTAATCTTAACTATACGCCTACAGAAATACAGCAGCTACCAATACCAAACGTAAGTCATAAAATTCATTAACTCTAAAAAAGTTTCCCACGTACGCAGCCCACTTTTGCCGTACTTATAGCTGCCTGCTCATAGCTGTTCTGGATTAGTGTAGATCGCACCCTGGTGTCACCTCGATGCCAACTTATACCATTGCCACGAGTTAAAAAAATACTGACAGTCATAAAGCTGGAACCTCACGATACCCGGACATGTCCAGCACTTACGTTCGCAGCCCGTATCACTGAATAGGTTGCAATCCCCTATCACAGCGACCAAGGCCACACTCGCCTGTTAGATAAAGAACCAGCATATCCTGAACTAGTTTTTAACATTTCCTTCAACACCGCGTGTAGCGCCTCCGCACCAAAACGCATTCCTCGTGCAAGGTCTTTATCCCTTGTGTAGATTTACTCACTTCTCTCGGTAGTTTTGCTGGAAATACCATCACAATATTTTCAGGGTATGACTTTACCGTATGCTCGCCTAACCACATTAATACTTTACGGCAGAAATTAACCACGGTGCCCACAAACACCGCTCCTCATTATATGCAGCGTTCGCAGAGTGTACTGACCTCGTGTGACATATAAAATGTCTCTTCCCTTGATTTGCAATTCCTGACCCCCCTAGCCATTTTGTCTCACTTGGGTCTCCTTTGCCTATGTGCATACCCGCCAAGATAAACATCCATAAAATACGATACCATACCAGCAGCTCGGAGGTTATTTTAACACAATCGATTCAATAGCCCTAATAAAGTGCTAGTGTGGGTGTGGCGGAACACCTATTCTTCCCATTGTGTGATAGATCAGGCGTTTATTTAGTGAGAATGTATATCGTTTAATGGCACGAGAAGTAGGCTTTATGGTAGATCTTAATTATCGATATACTTGCATCGAATATAGCAAACTTCCATGCAGTAATTAGATGCATAAAAATAACATAGAAATGCATTATTTTTAATAGTTTCACATCCCATCCCATGTTGTGCTACGACGGGCAAACCCATGTTACCGTGGTTTCGCATGACCACACCTGTTCACCTAACACTAACCCCGCATATGTTACCCAGCCTTACGTTTCCCGTGCACAAGTCCGCAAAGAACTGGTCTGTTACGCAGTAAGGAAACGTGCTGCTATCGGGGATAGGAAAATAGTATCCATCCCCAATGCCACGAACGCAGTTTGATTAGATAAGGTTCTTCGAGGAACGCCAAAGAGTTTATGTTGACACTCACGAATAAGGGCTTCGATGACTACAAAATGCATACGAGTTGTACCATTATCACCTCGAGTGACTGCGGCCGATCCCACAGAACTTTACGACCTTAGGCCAGCTGCGTGTGCAGGGTACATGTACAACCTTGAGAGCTAATCGGCACACATCTTTCTCGTTGCAAGATCCGTACTTGCAAACAACGAACGCCCGATTATCGCTGATGCACACGGTGAGCAGATATCACGGCAGATAATACGGCTCCGATCGCTAGCAGCGCCGAAAGACAATGGCTTATTAGCAAACACGAGCTCACGTGACGTCACTCCGCTTCGCAGTGTGCCACGGGTGGTCACCTACTGTACGACCTCAACCACTGGTCACCCGCGGTCCAAGGGTTATAGCCAGTACAAATAAACGCACGGGCACAGTAATGCACATCGCCCGGCTGACGTTTCTTACATTTCCGCGCCGCTGCCGCCGCCGTTATTGCTATATATATATATGCATACGCTGTATAGACAGGGCGTTCATAGCCTGAGATGGGTAAATATTTTAACCAGTTTTTAATACAAGTTCAAGTACATTTATTTGAAATGATTATCCCTCAAATAAATCGAAAAATAAAACCACGTAGACAAATTGGGTTTCATCTATTAGCAGACTGATTACTCCGGTATAAAAAGTACTACGGGTTCGTGCTGTCATGGTATATAGAATAGCAATTTACGCAGCCACAACTGTCTTAGTTGTCGTTGGCGCCACCAGATAAAGATTACTCTTATTGTATGTGACTGAGTGATATAAGTGGTTCTAAATTCTCACTGCATCTCTATTACGTTATGCAAGTTATCATTAACAAAGTGTAGGGACAGGGTCTTGTAAGAAACAAGTGACATAATCACGTAACCGCGTCAACAAGAAGCCAACAAATAACATCGCAATCGTTGCATATTGCATGCGACAAAGGAAAGGGTGTACGTGTGTTATAAGACATGTTAGTCTTACGCCTACTGTAATAAATACGCCAGCTATGGCTGGGAAAATACGAGAACGTTCGAAGGTCGACCGAAAATCAGTTGTTACAGACTTACAGCAGAACAACAGAAAAGCTAATATTATTAGTAACAATACGTCATTTGTGCGCAGCGTGAAAACGGTGAAAACAAAAACGCGCTGCTGTGAATTACGCCATCCCTACACAGCTAACAACCTTGTCAGCAAAACACTCAAAGACCCAGTAAAAAAGCAAGACCGTTATTCTATTTCCCTCCCTGAATGATTAACTAGGAATTGATCATTAACAACTTGATAGGTGAATCAAAATAAATCGAATAACAGTTATTTATATATAGTTACGGTAGTACCAGGTTATTAAAATATCCACGGTGTGCTAATATTAGCGGAAATAACTCCCCCTACACAGAGATCTGCTGGATGCCGAGTAGCCCAAATACGATATTCTCGATCAAAAGATGACTGCTGACGTCAGCTAATGGGAAGAAATACACTAGGCGCCAACGCTATCGCGCAACCAATCAGAACAAGCAATATAATTAGGCGTGGCAGATTATTTTGCATTGCATGTATCCATACAATATGCCTGAGCACGTGGGCGCATGCGCACACACATGCACGCACGCACACGCACACACATGCCCGAGAACGTGGTTATCTATACCTACCCAGGGTAAGGTTCCAGCTGACAAATCATAAAGTTGCACCGCTGGACGTACGTATCTAAAGTGCCTATAATGGCGAGTTGGGCAAAGTATACACATGATAATAACACAGTCAGTCCGGTCCCATCCTCATTACCATCGGCATCACTACAATTATCCTAACAAAAAACGCGCCAAAATTTTTTGGTGCGCTACACTGCGCGTGCAGCCGTAGCCAGTCGATGCCAGCAGGCGGACTGGCGGTGTAGGCCGATCTTGAGGCAAAACAGAGAGCGCGCGCGGCGACCTGTGTGGACACAGCGGCAAGCCTCCTCCATTTGAAAACAGGAAGAAGATGACCATTACTCACCGCTCAGTCAGCCCCCTGGGCTCAGCTGCAGCCCGGATTTTTTCAAAGCGCCCTCGGGGATCATGTTTCGCGTGATCTATAAAAAAACACGGGCCAGGGCGCGGTGGCCAGTGGATGAACGCACGCTAGTTATTAGGCACAGCACGGCAGCCGGGCGGCCTGCCTGCCTCTTCATGCCAGTGAGATAGAGAGACAGAGAGAGGGGGTGGGAGAGACACACAGAGAAAGAGAGAGAGAGAGAGAGAGAGAAAGCGAGCATGTGCGCGAGCGTGAGAGAAAGAGGGGGAAAGACGGAAAGAGAATGGGAGAAAGAGAGAAATAGAGAGGGGAAGAGAGGGAGAGAGGAAGAGAGAGAGAGAGAGAGACACACCGAGAAAGAAGGAGAGGGAGCGAGAGAAACAGTATGTGTCTGAGTGTGTGAGAGGGGGGCAAGGCAACGCATCGGACGGGTGCATGCAGCGCTATCATGCGATAACTAGCACGTACTCACCTGCTGCTGCTGCTGTTGTAATCAGCGTAGTCAAATGACATCCCGTCTTTTACGCAGGTGACGGCGCGTGTTTTCGGCGGCCCGATGTGTCAGCGCAGTTCATTGTTACACTGTTCGTCAGCCCCAGTTTGTGCGACGCTCTCTCTGTCTCTCTCTCCCTCTCTCTGTGTGTCTCTCTCTCTCTCTCCCTCCCTCTCTCGCTCTCTACGCTGCGTACGCACGCACGACGCGCGCGGTGGCTGGCTTACAGCGTGTATAGAATCTCGCCCTTGCCGGCCGTAGTCCTACCCGAGCTAATGACACGTGTCCCTGTGATCTCTATGGAAACAGGCTTTTCTTGCCCAATTTGGCACTTTTTTCAGGCAACTCTGAAATGCGCATAATTACCGCTCCAGCTTTTTCAATTACGGCCGGCTACACTTGGCCGCGGTTGAGGCCATTACTGGAACCCATTTTACACTGCAGGGGTAATATAGACAGTCTATTGATTTTTCTCAGCTAGCCAATCGCTGGCCAGAAGCAAGTAATGCCCGACACTAGGGGTGTACGCACACACACTCGACACGCACACAGTCACATATATACACGCGCGCGGCTCTATACTTGGCTACTCTTAGCATGCCTACGTAGAGACCAAATGATTTCTCACAATAAACAACTGCGCACGATGTCACCACAGCTCAAGAAAATCCTGGCCAAGAGCGGTGGGCACCCCACTGTTAGATCATCGTCCATTATATTCTCTGCAAGCCAACCGGCGGTGGTGACAGCACGCAGCCACATGCATGCACACACCTCCTTAGGTACGGCTATTTATTTCAATACCAGCAGAATTACTAACCGGGCACCGTCACAATCAAAAATGTCACGTTAACGCGTGTATCTAATTAAACATGCCATCGGTTAATTATCTACCGATGGAGGTAATATGTAGGGTAATTAACCATCACACGAGTGCACCGATAAATTATATCCCCTCGCGAATGAAACTATGCGCTGCATTCCGTTTACGCATAATGTATATAATATATTATTCGAGAGTTTTGCTGTTGCTGACGAAGAAATTTCGTCATCGAGTGCGCCGCCATTACAGTAGTTTCTAGCCACGCTCGCTCAGACACATAAATATAGAGAGCTAACGAGAACGACTGACTACGTACGCGCGTAATTCCGAGGCGACTGCCCACTTGTTTACTACGGCTCGGTTTAGCACTTTTGCTTGACCCACTGCGAGAACGAGCGACTCTTTGGTCACAGCTGTTTATTTGCTCTGGCCACATTCGGCGCAACTGGCCAGCCTATCCTATGAAAACAAGCGGGGCCGGAGAGGCACCGGTTTCCTGGTAAGTGACACCGTTTGTATGCCAGCCTGAAAAACGCAGGCGGCAGCGGTCACTATACGCTTGTATGCACGCTCAGCCACAAGCTGCGCATGCCAGTCCGGCATTATATACCAGTGGACCGCACGCGCCCCCCTTCGCCTTTCGTTGTAGTCGGTCGCGATAAGATGGTATACATAACGTGTAGGTGACCCGCGTAGACGCGTACGCGATTTAAACGCTGCCGCCGACGCCAAGTTAAAAAGTTCCGACTCGTGACAGTTATTTTCGGTTTTCGTTTTACCTCATCACAATTACGAAGCATTGCCGCGAGCGCGGGCGTAAGGGCGAGGGGAGGAGAGAAGGTTATTTTGAAGGCTTAATCAATGGCGAGTAGTGTTTCGGCAGAGGTAACGTGAGCTCGAATAATCGCGCGCGACGCCGGCGTCTGGTCGCACGCGGCCGATATACGTGCGCGTCCGCGGGGCGTTGTCGTCACGCCGACGACGACAGCCATTGAGGAATCTCTCTCTCTCTCTCTCTCTCTCTCTCTCTCTCTCTCTCTCTCTCTCTCTCTCTCTCTCGCGCGCGCGCGCGCGCAGCAAACAGCAGACGCTAGTCGGCGCCGCTGGCGATTTCGTAGCGATTGCCCAATCAGGCCGAAGACAAACTGGTCAGCGGCTCTCTCTCCCGACACCACACACACTCATCTGTTCCGTCATCCTCGTCTCTACTCTCTCTCCGTCCCCAGCCCTCTCTCTCCCCACCCCAATCTTGCTCGTCTCTTCTCTCTCTCTCTCGTCTCTCTCTCTCTCTCTTTCTCTCTCTTCTCTCTCTTCTCTCCGCTCGCTCGCTCTCGCTCTCGCTCTCGCTCTCGCTCTCGCTCTCGCTCTCCGCTCTTCTGTCTCTGCTCTCTCTGTCTCTCTGTCTCTATCTGTCTCTCTGTCGCTCTCTCCTCTCTCGTCTCTCTCTTCTCTCTCTCTCTGTCTCTGTCTCTGTCTCTCTCTCTCTCTTGTCTCAGTCTCTGTTCTGTCTCTGTCTCTTGTCTCTGTCTCTGTCTCTGTCTCTGTCTCTCTCTCTTCTCTCTGTCTCTCTCTCTCTCTCTCTCTCTCTCTGTCTCTCTCTTCCTCTCAGCGTAATGCACCGCATCACGGGCGTGGGCAGTATCTCCCGCGCCGCCGCAACAACAACAGCAGGTACGTGCGGCGTAGCGGCGACAGTTGTCGCGATGTACGGCAATACCTGCGAGTGACGGATCGCTGAGCGAGCCTGCCGTAACGATTACAGCGTACTGCTAAAATCGCCGCGTGTCACGCACGAGCTTTCCAGTCGCGCCTGCCGTCCTCATCCATCTCCATTTCAAAACTGGAGCGAGTGATCTTTTACACGCGACGCTGCTCGGACGGTGCAGCCCACAGGCCCTGCGGGCGCACACTCGCAACACACGCTGAGCAATGTGGTTCAGCGTGGAAAGAAAACTGGTCTCCTCGCATCTTGTTTTGCGTGTTAAATATATGAATGGGTTTATTAAAACTTTTTTTTTCGTACGCAAGCAACGCTTTTACTATTTTTTTTTCTCAAAAGACGTTGCGTTACGTGTGTTTACTTTTGAGTTTCAATAATTTATCGTGCTATCAACTCATTTATCCGCTGCCATGAACCTTGGACGCGATATTAACATTGCCTTCAATCCTAGAATCGCATCACCCCCTATTGTATATACTAGCAAGCGCTCATGAACTAGTTTATGGGTTCTTGATATTATGATATCAACAAGAAGTATCAAATATAAAAAAAATTATGAAAGTATAGACAAGGCTACATTCTATCAAGCTTATCTATTTTTCGCCGTACTTACTTTACCTAAATACGAAATCAGAACGATTTAACGAATGTCAGAATTTATCTTTTATCTGTACATGGCGCCACATAAAAAACAATGTGGCCTCTGGCAGTTAACTAATGAAGGCTAGGCTGTTATAAGAGAGCTATAATAGTTAAGCATCCCCTATAGTAGGTGACACGCCTCCTGTCACACAGCCTCGCCCCCACAGCATTCTCATTACAATTAACAACGTCAGCGAAAAATGTTATTAAATTGCGCATAGATGGTGTGCAGGGTGTGTGATAAACTCACAGCCTGCTGGCACCCTGCGACTGATCGATGGGCCGGCAGGAGCAGCGAGGCAAGCTCCGCGTGCCAGCCCTCGGCTGGACAAGCATATCCAATGGCCGAATCAACATTCGTCAAAGCAAAAAGTAAACCGGTGTTAAATTGGCGCAACGCGCTCCCGAAAACGTGCAGCACACGCTCTACGCTCACCGGTGGATCCGCCTTGCCCCACCCCCAGGTTGGGAGGTTGTGGGCGGGGCGAGAGACACAATGGCATGGCACTCTGCTGCTACCCGCGCAACGTTAATAACGCGGGCATGCATGGGCCATGCATGCCCAGAGACGCGGACAGTACGCCAACAGCTTTCAGCAAAAAAACCTGCTCGCAACGTATTGAATTATTGCAATTAGCGCGAGTAACCTTTTCAGATCGGACAAATGACTGGATTAGCGTGATTGCCCTGCAAGACGCCAAGAGCCGTCAGCCACGCAGGAAAGTCGCTTTATTAACGCACTATTTACTGCTGCGATACCCGTACCTAGCCGGGCGGGTATCGAGTAATCATTAAAATATTAAAATACCGCACGTATATAAATGTCACATTATGTTGCAGGGCCTGTTGTCATTGACATCATAAATAGTTATGACCACCATAAGTGCAAAATGTTATGAACTTTTAGATTCATGATGTCGCAACTATTTATGATGTTTCTGACAAAGGGGCGCCAGAAATTTCATAACTCGCCAGTTAGAAGCTTAGCTAACCCAATTTGCCTGGGGCAAAGCCACGTGCGGGTTGTGTTCTGGAAGGTTACCGCCATTGACCATGTTATGTATCTACATTTCTCTGGGGAGCAACTGCCCCTTTCCCCCTTAGCTACGGCCAATGGCAGTGCTTCCCAAAATTCCCCAAACTTTAACTACCATCGTTGTAAAGTTATAGCTGATAACTCGACTAATATAATTAAATATACAGTAAACTGTGGTTGATAAAACTTATTAAATCACACAATATCGTATACGCGAATGTTATAATATACGCGTTATATATAAATGTACGCGAATGAAAAATACAATGCAAAAATACAACCATAAGGCGTCCATAGTACACCGATCTATATAAAAAAAAAGTGACACAATACAGCTGTAGAGATTCGTTGACATATACTCTACCCGTCAGCTATAGTCTACGTCGACGAAATTCATTTACACTCATCTCATTATTCTCAGTATTGCTGTCGCTTTCTCAACGTTTCGCTACCATCATTCTACGTAGGCCTACGTATCCACGTTGCTAAGAAAGCGCCACGTGACTAGGCTGTCACCAGACGACCGGTTACTTATTCCATCTCGCTTAGACAAGCGCTCTACGATAAAACGACTTGTAAATTATTATTTAACGTCGACGCATTTTATAATATTGCGAAATGCGCATTTTATAAAACGTGTTATTTTCGTTCGCGCGTGAACATAATCTTTATCCCGGTGTAGTTAGTCCGTATTCTAATCCTTCTCACGAAAGTGTTTTTCTAATGTATTACAAGTTGTTGTTATTGCGAATGTTCCCGATTATGTAATAATGCAATCATACTCACAACACGATTAATTTATATTATACCCATCATGTCTCTATTATATTTAGCTGCGAGAAACAATCCGAAAAAGTAAAGCTGTTTTGTGCCGCTTTAGACCGGTTCTACACGTGTAGCTTAGCATCAACCAATAGAGGCCGGCTATTTCGATATGCTGGCCAATTACGTCTGTGCAAGTCCGCAACGGTAGCCATTTGTAATTTTCTGCGGCAAATTTCGAGTTCAGCTTTCAGTGGCAATGTCGACGTCACTGAGTCTGTTATCTCTTTCATCTGACGTGATCTTCTCTACCCATAGAGCACATTCTAATAAAATTGGAAGTGTAATGCTATGACGGTCATTATTTCTTGGAATAAGTTAAAAAATTCAAGATCATGGAGATAAGATATATCATAAGAAAAAGTATGAAATGTCACATGTCGGAGACACTGTGACTTCAAATTCACAGCAATGATTAACTTACACATGATTAAGTATTTAACGGCGTTATAATAAAATAATAAATTAGAGTTTCATGTGTGTATAAATGACGACAGAGTAAGGTGCCAAGGACCTTTTCATTTAATGCATGAATGCTATGAACATAGGAATCCCATCTGTACGTATACATATATGTTCATAACAATGCAATATACACAACGACACTAGTACTAATCTACACTAATGTTTCCGATGATTGTTCATCTGTTGTCTGTCCGGCTATACAGGCGACCAAACAGTTGGTTCGTGGGGGCTGCGAATTGGTCCACGGAGATGACTTGAACCGGGGAGTGTCGTGGGATAAGTGTGGTTGACCTCAGATGTCACTGGAGGTCACAGGAGGTCATCGGAGGCCCAAGACAGTCACTTGTGACTTAACGACGCCAGGTAGAAAGTTCGTTATGAATGATATGAATGTCCCTCGACCCCACTAATGGTTGGGTGGATGAGGTCAAATCCGACCTCATAGGTCATGTAAGGTCGCTAGAAGTCACTTTACAATACTACACAATTTGATTTTCTAGAACCTTTCTGAAAACCTCTTACTACGCAATAGAACTTATCTGTTCATTCCATATGGCACAATGGACTTATAGAAACTTTCTGTACATTACACATTGCACATTAAAACGTTCTGGAAACATCTTGGATATTTCATGTTTACAGGCTATGCAATGAGTATCATTGCATCATTTCCTCCTTGCCCCCGAAAGAAAACCCACTAATGTTGTATATCCAGATCTTTATCCCGGTGTGGTTAGTCCGTATGTGAATCATTCTCACGACAGTGTTTTTATAAGTTGTTGATTTATTAAAGGTTGTTGACTTGTTGCGAATGTTCCAGATTATGTAATGAATAACGCAATCATACTCACAACATGTCTCTATTATATTCGGTGGGCGAATGTATTCTGTTGCACTGTATGTGTACGTTGTAGCAACTAGATGTGTGTTGTAGGGTATACGCCTGCCTAAACTCTTATTTCTCTACTATTGTTTTGAATTAAGTTAGTATTTTTCATTTCAGTCCACCCATATAAAACGTTCTTCGGTATACGATATTCCCGTGACATGCATTTCCTGCACCCCCGCAAGGTTAATCACGTTATAATGTCCCGCTAATTCATGACAGCCTCATCTATGTCACGTTTCCTTACGTTATGTTGCGTTTCCTTATGTTAACCTCTGCAAGCTATGCATTACTGAGGGAAAACGGTTACACACGTACCGCGTTACCGGCGCAATACACCGCAGCACACTCGTGATTAACAATGTCCTTGATCAGCATAGCATATTATAATACGATAGGCAATATGAATAGCATATATAACATCAGGAGCGATCATATATATTCGTCAACCAGTTCAGCCTAAAATCCGCGCGCAGCTTGCAGAAAATCGTGTCAGCGAACCAAGTTGAATGATATGCAATGAATGAGAAAGTCCAACGACGACGTGGCCCGATACATCGGAATGAAGGAATCGGAAATGAAGGACAAAACGTGAAATGCGAGATTACAGATACGTCGCACGTTGGCATACTCACATGTGAGACGTGGCGGCCACGGTCGCGTGGACGCAGGTAGCGGCTTCCTCCTCTGTGCGGAGCTATGTCAGCCACAGCAATGTCCGCCCCGCTCGGATCCAACCAGCTGCTGCAGCGTAAACTGAAACAGTGTAGGACAGCCGCGGCGGTCAGTTACGGTGCACGTAAAAATCCCCTCAACGACGGTAGCGCACAGACGAGACCGATAGTATATCGTATATCGCGCGAATATGGACGGATCCACGGACGGAGAGAGCGCGAGGAGAAACTATGCCTACTTCCGCCCGTGTTGCCGTGCTTTATAGCATGCGTAGCTGTGCGGCAGCGGTTTTTGCATGCGCACGACGAAAAATATGTTACCTGGACGCTCGCTCTATCTATCTATATCCCTCTCTCTCGCGCGCGCGCACGCTCTTTCTCTCTCTCTCTCTCTCTCTCTCGCGGCCTGTGTCTCGCGAGCGAGCGCTCTCTCTCTCTCTCTCTCTCGCGCAGAACCGCGTGTCTTGGTCGTACACACAAACACGCAGCGCCATGCCAGTACGCATGACCACGAGGCCGCGGCTACTTGAGTGGCGAGATAAAGAATTCCACTACTGCGATGCCAGATCAATATTTCTCATCGATAAACAGTGCTGACCAGCGCGCTCACACGGAGACCGAAAATGAGCCGCCACCGCGACATAAAATCCATCCCTCTCCCCTCCTCTCCCGCATGTACACGAGGCTGGCGCAGGCTTACGTCCGCAGTGTAAATGAATAGAGATGGATCTTTGGATTGACACGCCCGTCTTGGTCAGTTGTTAGTGGACAGCGCTCACTAATTTCCACAGCTTGCGACGTCGGCACACTGATGCGGTCCGATATTCAGTTAGGGACGGAATGGCATCTGCTGACATTACGGGTAGCATTATCCGAAGCTCGTTTTTTTCCATTCATCAGAAAACAGTAATGCCTGTATAGCAAAACAGCCAACCCGCAGGCGTTCTCTAGTTGCTACGTCTCTCCGACGTGCGACTCATTTGACGACACTAGCAACAATATCTGTACTAATTTCACTCGAGAGAGAGAAACTCACAGAGTTTTGGACAACGAATCCGTGTGGAGTGTTGAGTAACCGCGCTACACGCGGGCTTGATCCTTGCGCCGTCGGCCGGCACTGAACGTAAAATGTGCTTAAATGTGTCTGTCTATATAATCGTGTTACCTGGCGGTATTACATACGACTGGTCATCCGTGCCATGCAGCGCCGATAGTAGGAAACAAACGCTATATACCATGATCTTCGCTTGCACTAGTTTTGTGTTATCAGATATACGGCGACAGAATTTATTTCTCAGGCTAGCGTGTCAATATTTGTAAAAGCATCTCGTTTTTGGGCAGCATATACCGATCGTGTCAATCCCATACTGGTCAGAGTATCTGTTGTTGACAGTCATCAGGGAGGTTATCAGTGCAGTGGGGTGGGATGTATGTGTGACCCATTGCATATCCGTGTGCATACACGCGCTCCGAGACCAACTGTCCACCAGACAAAGGGACAGTTATTTGCTTCGAGCACAAGTAATATATCACGCTTTAATTATCAGCATCAATTATCTACGATATTTTTAATAGATATTAGCAGGAACGCAGCAAATTGAACCCGCACCGACATACACCTTGCACACAGAGCTTCAACAGTTGCACACCACCCAACAACACCAGGAAAAACTACGATATTAGACCGCGCTGTAGTTCCCTCGCGATAAAGAGGAACTTTATTATATTCGTTCACATTTTGTGCGTGCGACTCGAACGTGCACGTGCATCCGCGAAACGTATGAATCATCGCCGTGAATTTGATGCAATAACACGCACAGCGATCATGCGAATGCTGAAACGGTTCAAACCTAACATCTATTAGTAACTTAACGAACCGTCGGCAGTCGTAGCTAATAACGAACTTACGATAGAATAATAATAATAATAATAATAATAATAATAATAGCACGATTAGCATCCCTCACGCTTCATACATCGTATTCATTGTACATTCTCACGCACCGCCGAGTTTAGACTCTTCTGTCGGTACTGATGGTCTGTGCCTTGTAGTCATACCAAGAGCTAATAATAGAATAGGTATTAATAATAAATATAATAATAGCAGTAGGTATTATTAGCTCTTGGTTATATCTCACACCTTTGTTTATTCCTTGCCTTAATTATTGCTATTATTGCTATTATAAGGATGCACTCTTCGTTGACCGCCGACTGACCCTCCAGGTCTCACACAAGTACTTGTCATTTATCAAGGGTAAAAGTCTCGTACCGATGTCTCAGCCATTGTCTCTTACATGTCTCATACGCAGCACTTGTCACTCATCATTGGTCACCATTCTCACAATGACGTCTCAGCCATTGTCTCTTCCATGGCTCATGCATACTAGTTGTCATTCATCAATTGTCCTAGTCTCACAATGACGTCTCAGCCATTGTCTCTTCCATGGCTCATACATATATTACTAGTTGTCATTCATCACTGGTAAAAATCTTATAGTGATTTGTCAGTTACTTTCTGCTACATGTCTCCTAAATGGCACTTGCCATTCATCATTGGGACTAGTCTTATAGTGCTGTCTCAGCCATGGTATGTTCCACGTAATTGCGTGTTGTCGATTCGAAACCTTTTTCCGTCAAACATGCATTTTTGCTCACCATTGCTATGCCAGAAAACTGTGTACGGGCTGTTGAGGTCAAAGGTGGCAAATACTTGACAATGCAAGCAACACCTCTGTTACAAGTTCCTTGCAAATTACGCCTTGTTGACTTTGCTTTTTATCAGGGGTAGCTATCTAGCAGGTTGGTCACGGCATGTGTATCAGGTACAAGCACTCGCTCGATAGATATTCGGATCTGGCCAGATCCACGGCTCAATAAAATTTGAACTAGACGCTAATTAAAACGAAAGTGACCATTCCCAAAGCAGTACTGAAAAATGAGTGTTAAATGGCTGTAGAAATACCGCATTGTAATTGGTGCAGAGCATATACACGCAATAATTCCACGTAAATGCCGTTCAAATGCTCCTTTGCAACACTCAATTTCACCGCATGCACACCACTGTGTACAAACTCACAGAAAGATAGAGATCTATCTATATGCACGCACGTATATGCGCACGCACACGCACACGCACACGCACACGCACGCACGCACGCACGCACACACACACGCACGCACGCACGCACGCACGCACGCACGCACGCACGCACGCACGCACACACGACACTTACAACCCATCTTAATAAAATACGTCTATACTTAACAGATGTGGTTTTTGGAACAAATAGAATGTTCCACGCTACTTGAGAAGCTCATATTGCTTAATATTTCAACGCTGGAAAATCCCGCTTGATATAATACTTGCATCAAACGCTACTGTTGTAGTGTGAAGAATGTTGAGAAACCTCGGGAATCATCTTGTAGATTGTCGCAGGTATGAGGGATTGCCGATCGTAGATTGTAGGTCCGTGTTATAGATCGTAGTAGAGCAAGTCTCCAAATCAGATTCGTTACGTAACTCTGACTTTATTAGTAATGAAGGTGTCAATGACACTATAGCTCACCTTGGGCGTGATAGAAAAGGGGGATGATATTTAAAATTTGGCAAGTGTTTCATTTATGACAAATTTGGCAAGTGTTTCATTTATGACAGACCGAAATGTGATCAAATGTCCTTATTCCCTGTTTTATACTAATAGAAATTTCACTGGTTTGTTTTAGGGTTAGTTTTGATGCTAAAATAAATGTTTCTGATCTGAATGTCTGAAATCTGGGCGATAGATGGTATGATAGGTATGATTAGGTAGGTAGGTAGGTAGGTAAATTTAACAAAATCGAATGAAACTAGATGGCCATTCCCATTTTTGCCAAAAAGTGGGCGTGGCTCGAAAGTAGGTCGACTGGCGTGCTCCAAAATAGGACGTTCAAACCTCTCCCATAAAAGTAACAACTGCATGCAATTTGAAACATGTGGGTCAAACGGGTTACGGTCACGACCGGTTATCAATAGCTGGTTATTCTGACGTCATGTTTTAATGTGCTATTGTCTTTCATATTTGTGCTCGCGTGGGGCACGCCGGCTTAATTGGCCGTTAACTTCCACGCCAGTTACCTAACAATACTAGTTCTGCAAAATATTATTGAGAAATATTACACGAATTTAGGTGAAATGGCGGCCCGACTGTGAACGTGAACGTCCATGCATTTGTCATCATGATTATTGTATCGATCCTTTCTCGTGCCATTCCTAACCTTTGCGACTTTTTTTTACACTTTTGTCTAAAATATTCTGGAACACTATTCGTACATAACTCTAACACCGATAAAAAGGTAAATATAAGAAAATCTAAGGCCACCATTTAACACCGCATTTAACGCGAATTTAATGCTCCATATATGACGAAAATTGCGCAAAATGAATAAGATTGATATGAATTGCTGAAGCAGTGAAGTCGAGCGTTACCTGGACATAAACTGACAGCCGTAGCATAAAGGAAGGATTCACAATACGCACAATTGTCCCCCCACCGTCCCTCGCCGGCTCTCGGAGCCGTGAAGACGTGTACGGCGTGAGGTGGATGGAGAGATGGTACAGGCAGTCTTTACATACGCTCATCAAGTATATAAAAGTTTTAAATATCATCAATCGCAAAAAATATCACCGTACTACCTCCTATAGTAAACTACTGCCGATATAGAAGATTTGATTCAGTTTGTGCTTTATCATCTTGTATAAACCTAATTTCAAGGTACCGGGAAGAAGAAAAAAATTCCACCCCTATCCCCTGGAAACAGCTGTCAAGTGTGTGGCAAGATGTGTGGTTCGCGTATAGGATTTATAAGTCATCTGAGAATGCACAGAGAATAATTTTAGAACTTCTATACAATCATACTCGCTTGCGAGTGATTCCGTAGATTGTAGATAGAAACTTAAATTCAAGAATTTGTAAACCTATTATTTGCTTATATGGCGTTTATTCTCATCTCTACCTAAACGAACGTTTTCCCAATGGATTTTGCTCAAAGACATACTATGAGTTCCAGAGAGCTGCAGAGGCAAGCTACAACAAAGACTATATCGGGACTACTATTGCTGGCTGGGCAGGAAATCGAAAACCAACTCACCATCAAGCGTGTCCCACCGCCCGTGTTGTTGAAACTAAAGCTATTCGTTCAGGTAGGCAGGCCCACCTGAAAATGAAATGACAGTGGATCGATTAAATAGCATTTAAAAACGGGAAACTGCTACAGAGACAAGGTTACTCGCTGCGGCTAACCTGAAAACCCGAACCGAAGCCACCTCTACGCTGTACGCAGGGGCAGCTGAAAAATATGAAGCGATCTACGGACCTTATCAAGGCAGCGCAAATAAGCACGGTTCAAACGATGGGTACGCTGCGTTATAATCTGCCGCTGCAAGTGTGATTTCCGTGGGGGGTGTATTCCCTACCGGCAGGTACGTACGTGCGTCTCTCCGGCTTGACCAAATGTAGAGCGGTGGTTTTATGGCCTTATCGAGCGATCGGCATGTAATGAACACTTGCTGGCATGTAATGAAAACTGGGTTCCGACAATTAGTTTTCAACTGCAATGCAGGCGCGTAGCTCATTAAAAGTTGCATATATACGTGATGGTAAAAACCATCAATCAAAGTGCAATTAGGCAACCTGATCAGAAATGGCAGGTAGGGAACCGAGACCAACTGGTTGCGAAATATATTTAGCGGTACGAGACAATCAGCAAATACTAACGCAGCAGTAACGGCGATGGGGAGGTCTTTTATGTGGTTGTTGAGAGCCCTATATCAGTATATGTAATGGCATCGGTAGTGAGCACCTTTTTCGCCACAAGATTCCTCTCTGGACGTTGGTGTCTGGGCGTCACAATGACCGATTACGTTGCCACGACTTGCTCTGATGTTAGTTGTACATGCGCGTTACGCAATTGTGTTGAAGATTGTATCATCGAAGTACGACAGTTTATAATGATCTTCTTTCATTATATATAAGGTAGCCATAAAAGGTACTCACAGTGATGCAGCTATGGCCATATCATGTGCGTTCACGTTTATATTAGGTGCATACATGTGTGCGCGCATGCGCTTCCGCGTATCTGTCTATGTGTGCAACAGTGTTGTGGCTCTATGCTTTGCATGACTCTTAGATTTCATAGCATTAGGCTAAAATCACCCGCTGGCTATCCCAGCGGCTGTGTTTCAGTCGTGCCGTCTTTCCAGGCACCATGCCGCGGTCAATGCCTTTGTGTACTAATGAACAAACGTATATGAAATTGCAAATATCACTTATTTCGCGTTTCAAGCTCTAATTTACTGCCCTGTTTCTGGATGTAATCAGAGTGCAATGTCCATGACCGCAAAGAGTTATGGTAAACAACATTATGGCACTGTGCCCAATGACTGAAGCCGTGGTTACGTGAGATCGCGTGCCGGAGGGGAGGCAGGCAGGGAGAGAGGGAGGCATGGCTCGGCTATACGGCGGTGGGTGGTTCCGTAACCGTGTTTGCCAGCTAGAGTGGCGAGTACGCGGTCGTGTGCCCGCATTGTCCAGCCATGGAAGTCGCTGTTCGCCGTAACGACGACATTGCGGCCCTGCCCGTGCGATGCGCGGCCCACTTTTTCCTACAGCTACACCGAGATGTGCATCGAGCTTCGACAGGAAGGGAAGAGTCAGGTCACGCTGGCTATTCATCTCTTTGCCAACAGCGCGCCTGTCCGTAATTGCACTCTGCCTCATCCGCACGCCATAATGATGTTTTCCTCATCGGCGCAGAAAGGAAATTCATTTTGGAAAATACAACGGTAATCTGCGGAGCAGGGTCAACAGGTATTGATCAGTGAGTGCATGTTTTGTAATCAGCCTGCTACATTCGCTATCCTCTCGTTCAGCCTCCGCAGCCAGCAGCCATTCGGCGAGGCTGCACTGTTTCGCTGCTAAGCTCCATATACATGTCACTGCATCAGCATATACTCATGCATTCATAATTGCGCGCAAACGCACGTACACGCGCGTGCACGCACACGTGCACACGCCAACATGCACGCCTACGTAAATCTCAAGGCATACACGGGTCTCCAAAATGAAGCGGGAAATGCTGTTACTGGACAATATGAGAGCACGGCGCGGGTCTGCGCCATTCACAACCTCTCCGTCGACATCGTTATCGCGCTTTAAAGTTGAACAAAGGCGTCGATATATCGTGCGCGCGAGCTCGTATATATATTGAAGAAATATTCACTGAAACCTATATCATTGTCAGTGTCGCTGCTTGCGAAACATTGCCGTAGAAAATATCAACCATCACAGAGCGATTCAAGGAGAGTAACTACGTTGAGCCGAGTCAAGTTATCTTGCTTTTATAAACGATTGTACGCGATTCGAACGAACAAGCTTAAATTCACTACGTACTAAAAGATTTTTAGCGCACGGGTTTAAAGCAGTTAATGAGTTAATTGCACTGATAACGTAGACAAGGTGGAATTTGAACCCGTTTTAAAATCTTTGCAATAAATAACTTTTGAGGATTGATTTAAGCATGTGAAAATTCAAGGTTTTACACTATTGGCGTACTTACGATCATTCCGGCATTTCTTGATAAGGCAACCACGGTCACAACACGTACATCCATTAGATTTAGCGTCCTGAAAAGTTCATGCTAGCTTATAGACTATTCCTCCTTATTTTTTTTACTCCCATTTCCAGCTTTTTTTCTAACTTAGGACCCACTTTATAAACGGCGTTTTGTATTTGCTGCTATTCCCCACGGAGGTGTCGCTGCTATCGCTCATGCGCATTCAATCAGCTTTCCGCCATTAACCGAAACTGCACATCTAAACTATGTTTTAAATTTGAGATTTTCCACTATGCAGGAATAACATGCTAGTCATTTTACAGTTTCTTTTATAAAGAAATGCAGTCTTGGAAATAAGTCTGAAAACTCAGCCAGTCCTGATTTCGAGAATTTCTAACATGTAGTCCTAACCTAGAGTAAACGCAATAGAATAAGTCAGCCCTGCTTAAAACCTACACGCCCGGACCAGGTGACGGAGTGCCATTTCCAACAGTAAGCAACAGCATTCGCTTCAGCCTTGTAGTTTAATTTATCAGATATCGTTTGACTCTGCCTTAAATTGCTTGCATCGAGCGCGTGGTATCTTTAACATATGTGGAAGCCATTTATACGACCGCCACCTTAGCATTCGCGTGGTTCGCCGATGAGAGACAAAGATTTACCTTCAACGGTTCTCACCTATACCTCAACGAGGCGCGATTGCCTGATTATCCTTTTACACTGACCACCGGAAATAATTTAAAGACGATGCCGGGTGCATCTTGGATAGTAGCCAATCAAAACGGCCGGGTGAAACAGTGGTCAGCCTCGTAAACACCTGCGCCGGACGCAGGGGCCGTACGCGAGTGAGGTAATTAATTAATTAATTAGCCAGATGTATATATTGATACGTTGACCCGCGGCAAATGTTAATGGGAAAGAACGTACAAACGTGCTATTAGTGCTATCGATCGCGCGACATGTGTATGCATGCATTTTTCATGGTGTCCTGCATGCAGGGACGTGCGACAGTCTCGCTCCATTGAGGCACCCTTTTATTTTACATATTGATCGTTCATGGCATCACTTATGTACCCACAACGCTGTGCAAAGTTCTTGCCTCCTCAACGCATATCATTGCCGACTTCTCATTCGCTTTGGATGGTCCACATCCCCCGTCTACCCATACATTAACTTTACATGAGACAGGCAGTGATGTTTCTGTGAAACCAATCATCTTGCCCAAAAGCTTGGAAACCCACTACTGATAAGGCAACAAGTGTGAACTGCTACTGCTGTTGCTGCTATTGCTATTACTGATGCTGTTACTGCTTCTCCTACTGCTGCTACTACTACGGCGCTACTGCTGTTACTGCAGCTACTGCTACTGCTGCTGTTGTTGTTGTTGTTGGTGGTGTTGTTGTTGTTGTTGTTGTTGCTAGTGTTGTTGGTGCTTTGCTGCAGCAGCGCCACCGGTGGTGGCTACTGCGGATCCAGCTAGCCCTACTGCTACTGTTACTGCAACAGCTATTGATCATGACTTTGTTACTACAGATGCTGTCGTTACTCGGGCTGCTAATAGCAATGCTTCTGCTGTTGCTACAACTGCTGCTGTTCTTTGCTACCGCTACTATTTGTATTAGCATCCCATGCGCCCAAAAGGCTTCTCAACAGAAACTAACCACTCGCACTCCCCTGATTTACAATCGCAACTTGAAATTTTCCAGCAGTATATGAACTTTTATCGACAGGTTTAAACACAATAAAATGAATAGGGTCGTGCGATGGCGTCCGCAATGAATGGCTCTTCATTCCATTGCCGAAACGAATCACAACGTTACGGAGCACGTCGCATCTCGCCGACCAATCAGGGTCTGAATAGGTGCGCGCGTCAGCGAAACGTTATTTTATCTTTTGCAGCTGAGCGCTGAAGCGGTAAATTGCTCGCGCGGATGCCCGAAAAGAACCGACGCAAGTACATCACAAAAACCAAGCGCGCTCAGTCTTTTGTTGGACACACGCGCACACAAACACACATACGCACACACGCACACACGCACGCACGCACGCACACACACTCACACACACACACGCTCACACACACACACACACACACACACACACACACACACACACACCACACACACACACACTCACCACGCACCACGCACGCAAGCACCGCAACCACACACATCACACACACACAGCAGCGCTCTCACACACACAGCACACACACACACACACACACACACACATCACACACACACGCACGCCACGCCACGCACGCACGCACGCACCGCACGGCACGCACGCACGCACAACACACACACACACACACACACACACACACACACACACACACTCACACACACTCACACACACTCACACACATGCTAATGTGCTACGCACCGGCACTGCATTAGCATCACAAATCGTGGCGCGGGGACATGTAAAGCTATCTGGCCCGCGTCCATTCAAGCGCAATCAAGGAAAACATTATTAAAAGCTGGCTTTTTTATCTGCCGGTAAATGTGAGACTGTGTCCCCCCCGCAAAAGCCCTCGCCGGACAGCTCTCGCAACAATCGCTATTCTTCGCTAGCAAAAAGCCACATTTGAGGTTTTTCAGCAGCGCGCAATAGCGACGCGATACAAAGGAGGCGCGCTCATTTTCGTCTGCCGTCTTAGCAAAGCCAGGTCAGGTGCTGCGTCACCTGAATTGATCCGCGGCCCGAAATCTACCGGCATTATAGCAAAGCCTATACGACCCACACTGTTGTGCCTGCCGATCTATATGCAATATTCACTTAAAAACAGGCATTATTTGGACGGATCAACGCGCTAAGAACACCGCCACCATAATAAACAGCTGGAGGCCGCAGCCAACGTAGCCGACTGTAAACCTGTTGCGGCGGCCGGTATTTTTTTTCTCTCGCGCCAACTAGAATTGCCTTCCTCAACATAACCTACTACCCCTAGCTCCTCTTCCTCCTTCTTCTTCTCCTCCTCCTCACTCCGGAGAAACGAGAGAGAAACACGAACACAGTCGTCATCGACGCTTCGTATCAAGGTTATTTTAACGAACACTACGGCTTCTGTGATATTAATAATTTCAAGAACTACGGACGAATACGGGAAAATGCTACATTACTGTAGACTATAGAAGTGTGGATATACTATATTAGCCCATGTACTATAGTAGTGGATACACTATAGTAGTATGGGCATGCTATAGTAGTGGATACACTATATAGTAGTATGGGCATACTATATTAGTGGATATACTAAATTAGTGGATATCGTATATTAATTGATATAATGTATTAGTGAATATACTATATTAGCGGATAATATTATATACTAAATTAGTGGATATCGTATATTAATTGATATAATGTATTAGTGAATATACTATATTAGCGGATAATATTATATATTAGCGGATAATATTATATACTAAATTAGTGGATATCGTATATTAATTGATATAATGTATTAGTGAATATACTATATTAGCGGATAATATTATACTAAATTAGTATATATAGTATATTGGTGGATATAATGTATTACTGAATATAATACATTAGTGGACATACCATATTAGTGGATGCACTATATTAGTAAATATACTGTATTAGTTTATATAGTATATTAGTGGATATAATGTATTAGTGGATATACAATATTAGTTGATATGCCATACTACTGCATATAATACATTAGTGGGTATACTACATTAGTGAATGCACTATATTAGTAATTATACTTTATTAGTGAAAATGGTATATTAGTAGATATACAATATTAGTAGATATTAGAGAATTACTCTCTCAAAGGTCTGCCACAAACGAGCGGATATTGACTTTTAATTGCTCACTAACGCATCACTGAAGTTAGACCGCGGTTCTCTCTCCCCCTCTCTCTGTCTTCGCACTCTCCCCTCTCCCCACCGCCACCTCTCCCGAGCCATTAGAACGCAGCTAGACGGCGCGAGGGACGCGTGACGCGATGCGACGCGCACGTACGCACGCTCGCGCGCAGTCGCAGCGCTTTGTGAAGTCCACATTGACACCGGCGTCCCACTGCGTGCCGGGCCGTGTTACCAGCTACACCTGCCCCGGCGCGCGCGCAGTGCCTGCACCTTAAACCTACCCAGCCTAATTATAATTAATCGCGGCAGCAGCAGCCAACTGCAGCCAGTCGCTTCTTTGTTGCGCCGTAAAGAACCGGTCGACACGTGAGAGAATTGCTCGGCCGCGATCACTGTCAGAGGCTCCCCGAACGTTTTTTAACGTGTGCTCAAATATAACCATTTATACTGCATTCTTTTAATACGCATAATTTAATTAGTAACGTGATTTTACGTTAACTACTTATAATATTGAAACACAATTCTCAGAACAAAATAATAATTCATATGAATTATATATAATTTTCATCTATATGTATAACTATATAATTGTATATAGTGTGTGTGTGTGTGTGTGTGTGTGTGTGTG
>NW_014577061.1:1695710-1696742 GCF_000485595.1 Priapulus caudatus | reverse complement strand
GCTCATTTGGGCTGGGCGGTCGGCCAACGGGAATGACGTCGGGGGAGGGGTGGGGGGGGGGGAAGTGTGGGCAGGTCAGTATAGCCAGAGACGACTAACATAGATGACTTGTGCTGGTTGCGGAGCTGGGGAGTCAGGTGGGTGGCAGCTGTATAAGGTCACATCGATTTAGAAAAATGTCTACAAGTCCGCCTCCCTCTCACTGCCTACATAAGGGAGAATTACTCGGTCGCTTGCATTCATTTTACATTCTGCTCTAAACAGACAGTTACACCTACATTATTCCTGTAACCTGCGTTAAGGATGTCGCTGCGCTTTTTCCTACGGCAATGCTAGATTACGGTAAACGTCCCACTTAGTAACAGCCATTGCAAAGGAAAATCATGCAAAAATTACCGAACGTATGTGTTACCGCCCTGCTTGGGTTACGAGAATTTACGGGATTGCCAGAAAAAGCTCCAGTTAATTACATCGCAACGACGTGTCACGCGTGCGGGCGAACGGTCCTCTTGCCCTCACCAGCAGCTTGCCACCCCACCCGTTACACACAATAGCAGGAGCACGCGGGTAGTGAGCTCGCGCGTAGCCAGCCCTGTAGGGTAGGCTGAGAAATAAATGCCACTGGTAATTGATGATCGTAATTACAAAGATTGCAAACCAACGCCGCTGCATCTAAATTGGAGCATAATCATTTGCGTCCAGAACAGCAAAAATACGATAAAACCCTGCGGCTAACCACCATTTCATGGATATATAGGTAGCAAGAACGCCAATGTTCGCTCGACACAAATTCATTTAATTATTCTACACGAATAAACACCGGTTTATTGCGCGACCGATACTGTGGCAGAAAATGCGCGGCCAGAACAGAGCCTTGCTGTAAACGTATCGTAGAATGACGATCTGGCACTCAGCTCTGAGACTCTATATTACAGAAAACATCACATGCACGCACCCCCCCCCCACATATCACGTATCACCTATAGCATTAGAGATCAGTGGTACCTATAGATCAGTGGTACCATCTAACTA
>NW_014577061.1:1693297-1695700 GCF_000485595.1 Priapulus caudatus | reverse complement strand
TGTGTGTGTGTGTGTGTGTGGATGTGTGTGGTGTGCGTGTGTGTGTGTGTGGTGGGGGGGGGGGTGATGTGTGTGTAGTGTGTCTGCGCCGCGCCGTGCGTGGGTGCGTGCGTGCGGTGTGGTGTGTTGTGTGTGTGTGTGTTGTGTGTGTGTGTGTGTGTGGTTGCGTGTGTGTGTGTGGTGTGTTTAGTGTGTGGGTGTTGGTGTGTGTGTGTGTGGTGTGTGTGTGGTGTGTGCGTCGTGGTCAGTGTGTGGATAAACAATGTTTATATCTACATCTGTAACTACCGTGATTAAAAGGAGACAGTCAATGCAAGAAACCTACAAATGCATATGTATGCGCATTACTATATGGTAATTTGTAGACAGCTGCATCTCTCTTACCCAACAACCTTGGAGAGTCTGACCCTACAAGATGTGGCGTTTGAGCGCTTCGCGCGGATATCCGCTGCAGATCGTCTAGGCCCAAGTACTATCAACTAGAACCTAGATGTCAATGAATTTACACAATTATACATATTTTACACGTGTGCGGTGTACAATAAGTATAATGTAGGTGGGAATATGTATATATATATATATGATATATATGTATATATATGTATGCGTATATTAAATAAAATGCAGGTGCACACATAGCACGCATCTTATTTCTACCATTAAAAAAACGGTAATTTATATTGGTGAACTGCTGAAAAAAAATTAAACACGAATTACGACAGTTAGTGACACTTCATATTTTTTTTACATTTGCTAGTTTTATCTTCCCACGACGGCCTTATCTATATATATAAAGTTGTTCAGCCGAATTAGTTCGTACTCGCATAACCAGAGAACTCCGCAGCCTACAGGAAAACTAAAGATATTTTCAGAATCAGCACGTCTGGGAGGTACTGAAGGTAAAAATTTAAAGAAGTTACAAAGTAAAAAATTCATAAAAATTCTATTCATCAATAGATGGCGGTGCGTACAGATTAACATCACGTACGGTACGTGATGTTAATCTGTAAGCACCGGTCCGTACGTGTGAATCCATGGGTATACGGCGCAGTGGCCTAATCGCTAGAACATCCGTCTCCTACACCGGGATTCCGGTTTCGAATCCCAGCTGAGAAACTTATTTTCCCCTTTTTTCCTTTTTTCCCCTCTTTAGTATGTATTTTTTTTTTATTTTTTTTTTTTATTTGTACTTTTTATATTTAATGTCCTTTAACTTTTGATTTCTTATTATTTTTTACTGTTTGGGATGGGATGGCATGCGATGGGATGGGATGGGATGCGGTGCGATGGGATGCGATGGGATGGCATGGCATGGCATGGCATGTCATGGGATGGCATGAGATGGGATGGGATGGGATATGGGATGGGATGGGATGGGATGCGGTGCGATGGGATGGCATGGAATAGAATGGATGGATGGATGCATGCATGCATGCATGGATGCATGGATAGATAGATAGTTAGATTTTTCTGTATATTTTCCTTTCAACCAAGCGGTCACCAACTGAGTAACGCCACTGATTTCCCCGGGCAACGCCGGGTATCCCGCTAGTTACAGTATAACTGTAGAGGAGTAGTTGTTGGTAACGACTGTCGCCAACACAATACCATATATGCACAAAAATCTAATGTAATAAATAAGTTACTTATACATATGAGCCGATTACGCACAGTGGGAGCTCATTTATTTGCCTCCAAAATATAATAAGCGTCCAGGCAAAATCAATAACGGGCAAATTTTGAGGCATATATTCAGAAATAAATTTCTACTCAAATTTCATTTTTCATCCGCTCGATCCATGGGAAACATCTCCAGCTCGCAGCAACGGCGAGCGGCAAAAGAAGCAGGCGAGAAATGTGATACACTGTACCGAAGAAATAATTAGAAATATCAATAGTCCCCTAAAAGTTTTAGCTCGAGGGCAGAGTGGCCCCCGCTACACACTTCTCGACGCAAAGCCAATGAAAATGCATCGGTACACGTCGCAGGCGTTCGCAGTGACAGATGTCCTGACCTTTATGTCCCCCGGCACGACAAATGCATATCATTATTTTATCACACCTTGCAAAGTCGCGCCGCCGTTCACAAAACAGCGCTGTCGGTGATTAGATGACCGCGCTCCGTGCAACAAACGAGCTAACAGCAGGCGGCCATCCTAATCTGCACACACGCGCGCGCGCGCGCGCGCACACACACACAGCTATATCGCGCGCGAGCACTTGATCCCCAGCCTGCCCCCGCGCTCGCCGCCCCACCCCCACGGCGGCGCGTGACCGTAAAACAACTGGCAAAATTACTGGCTTAATAAGTAACGGTGATGAATTTTCGGCTTAATCGCCGTGAATAGGGCTCATTTGGGCTGGGCGGTCGGCCAACGGGAATGACGTCGGGGGAGGGGTGGG
>NW_014577061.1:1691887-1693284 GCF_000485595.1 Priapulus caudatus | reverse complement strand
TGTTCCCTGTAATATAGTCTATATACGTCTATAGAGATTATGTATATACTAACGCACAGAATAGCCCTATATAGATCAGTGAATGGCACACACGCGCACTCACGCACGCACGCACACACACATACACACACACGCACGCACGCACACGCACGCACGCACGCACGCACGCACGCACTGTCTGTGTCTGTTTGCTATGCATTCCGCGGTTTATTGGTTCAGGATACCCAAAATTGCCACACTGTTAGGTGACCACCCTTAGGGTGGCCTAAGCACATTTAAAAAGATAAAAACTACAAACTACAATTTAAAAGCAAGTTAGGGTTAGGGTTGTTGTCGTAAGGTTGTTGTCGTTGTTGTTTAAAAGTACGAACCCTTCGAAATAGCTGTTGTTGTCGTAGAGCGCAATGTATGTTGGTGTGGCTCGCAGCGCATTCTGCGATAGCGCGCGTGTATAAAACGTAAAACGCGGCTAAATAAAACGCGGTAAAGGAAATAAAACGTAGACTGGGCAGTGCGTTACTCCAGAAATGCTGACAGGTTTCAGGTTCGGTTTCGTTTTCGATATCAGTAGTTAGCTGGTGTTTCTCAATTGCCAGCGAGTCAGTTGTGCTGAAGGGGTCGTTGTGGTATCATGTACTACAGTAAAGATATGTACCCGAGGTACATATATGTATACACAAAGTGTACCAGACTTGTACTACATAAGTGTACCCTAACCCTAACCGTAACCCTAACCCCAACCCTAAACATACCTCATATAAAAATATAAACATAATACTAAACAACCTAAAACTACCTCCTAATTATATAAAAATATAAACATAATACTAAACAACCTAAAACTACCTCGGGTACATATCTGTAGTACCTGATACGACAACGACCCCATCTGCGTCAGGCGTACACGTGAGAGTGTTGGTGCAGCAGTGAAATAGTTAATATACTCTATACTGCATTAGAAGCAAAAAGAAGAACGAAGTTAATATACTGCATACTGCATTCATATACTGCATGCTGCATTAGAAGCTAGAAGAAAGAACCAAGTCGGGAAACTCTGTGTTTATACCCTGATCTGATATCGTGCTATATTGACGTGTTTATTTTATTGACCTATGTATTTCGTTTAGTTTATTAATCTATGTAGTGTGCGAAGATTGCACAGCCAGAGAGGCATATTCATAATAACTTGGCGCAATTTAATAACAATGTTGTATATCCAAAAGCTTTCACTACACAGAATCACACAATCGTTCGAACTGTTTTTGTCACAATATTTACGAATCTAACCTTAGAATCAAGTGATTACATGTGGCTGAATTTGCTCTAAAAGTTGTTCCTGGGTAAACGGTTTTCCCCAAGCAAAGCCGGCTACCCAGCTAGTACATATAAGAAGTATA
>NW_014577061.1:1689661-1691877 GCF_000485595.1 Priapulus caudatus | reverse complement strand
AGAGAGAGAGAGAGAGAGAGAGAGAGAGAGAGAGAGAGAGAGAGAAAGGAAACTGTGTGTGTCTGTGCGTTGCGTGCGTGCGTGCGTGCGTGTGTAAACGTTTCATATTCTACCGGAAATTACACATACCTAGACGGCCATTCTATGTCTATTCTTATCTCGAGAAACAATTAAGTGCTCGGTCCATCGATGCAATCTCTAGCGCGAACACGCAATACAACCTGATCGCACTGTAACATATTTTTACACTGCAGACGATGGCATTTTGCCAATGAACTCAACATTTCCTCAATTTATAGTCTTTTGTCTTCCTATGGATTGATCTTAGCGGCAACGGACCACTCGCCCTGTGTCACTGCACGGCTTTCTCATGCAATCATCGCCAAAAAGCAACCTAAATGGCATGCTGATCAAAAACGACATGTTGTCGGTGAAACCGAGTTATCTTCGTTGACCGAGTATACGGGGAGACTGCCCGCACAGTCTCGGCACGCTTTGTTCGCCTGTCAGTTCATATTTCCCCACACCTTACCCCCACCCCGCCTTCAATATACTTTACGCTGAGCATCGCGCCTTAAACCTGCGCGACACTCGCGTCCGTGTGTACTAACGACGAAGTTTGCCGTCTATTCAGTTCTATCTCCTTAATTCCTTCGCCCCTTTCTTCCTTCCTTCCTGCACCCCTCCTACCGTACAGCCCCGCAACCCGAACCCACTGCATATAGTCTCTCCGGCTGAGAAAGTGCGTCCACTTTGTGGAATATTGCAAAATAAATGGCGTCGGGTCCTGGACATATTACGGCGTCCTCCTTCTAGATGGCGATTACTCTTCCGCATCAATTTTGCCCGCAACACATTACGCCGCGAGAACAACTGATCAATCTTGCAGATAACAGTATTTAGCGCGAGAGGTTATTTGCTGCTGACCAATTGGGCAAAAATTGCTTCAGCGGCAGATGACAGCAACAAGGCCGAGTGGCGATGGCGAGGACACGCGGAGCACTCGCCGCGCGCGCAGCCGTGCCCAGTGTAATTACATTCCCCGAGCCGCGAATGTTCATTTGTATTGGGTCACCGCATCCACCGATGACGACATCCATCCTCAATGTTTGATCGCAACCTCCGCATCCCGCCTCTCCACCTGTCTCGACCGGTTGGGTGTCAACCACTTCTCTCCCCACCACCTGCCTCGCCCCGTCTCACGCAATGTAGCCGCTGTTAATAGTGTTTTCAGCGTGTAATCTATACGCACTATAATTTGGTATACATTTTTTAATTAGCTCCCTATCTTCTCGATTGCGAGTCCGTTATAGTTATCCGTTTTCTTGGTTTTAACGTCCGTCTGTCCGTCCGTTCGTCTCTCTCGTAAACACACTCTCTCTCATGATCATGCAGTCTATGTGCGTGCGTGCCTATGTCACGCTCACATAAAATATCTTTTGCCATATCATCACTATTTTCAACGTTCAATTCAGTTTAATGATATGCCGTGCTGACAAGACAGCGACAGAGTAAAAACAGTGACACTTAAACGTCGACCGAGGACGAGTGGGAACTAACCAGTGGCGCGTTTGCGCAGCGGGCAAGCTGACACTAACGCTATTATCCCCGACGATTTTATCCTATGCGAAAGCAAAAGCCATCATCACGGAGGCTGTCAGCAACAGCACTCGGAACAGCGCTCGCCCGTTCGAAAGTGCTTAATAACGAAGAGTGTCGTGCTTTCCCCGACGGCTTATTTGATCCAAGACAAAGCCATTGCCAATAAATGAGCCTTTACGGGCGAGAGATAATCACAAATGATGCGCCGGATTTGGACGGACAAAATTATTGCATCATTTGCTCGCGCTTCGACAAGGCTGTGACAAACGCTGTGTGGAACGCGCTTGGGTTTTTCTGGCCAGAAAAAAACCAGGATAGACTTTGCGAAGCGATTTACTCCGCGATAATTCCGTTAACCCCCGTTGCGAAACTGCGCCACCAACTGAAGCTGTTGCAGTAAGCCTAATTCACCGTTTCATCCCTTCACTCTTCACTTATTTTGTTTTCTCTCGTTTATCTCTATACCTACCTGACTGCCTGACTGCATGCATGCATGCCTATCTACTATCTATGTATCTATATATCTATCTATATATCTATCTATCTATCTATATATTTATCTATCTATCTATCTATCTATCTATCTATCTATCTATCTATCTATCTATCTATCT
>NW_014577061.1:1688051-1689651 GCF_000485595.1 Priapulus caudatus | reverse complement strand
AGCAGGAAGAAACCCGTGCTGGGGTAGGGGTTGTGATAGCAGGGGGAATACGGATGGGGGAAAGGTTGTGTTAGCAGGAAGAAACCCGTGCTGGGGTAGGGGTTGTGATAGCAGGGGGAATACGGATGGGGGAAAGGTTGTGTTAGCAGGAAGAAACCCGTGCTGGGGTAGGGGTTGTGATAGCAGGGGGAATACGGATGGGGGAAAGGTTGTGTTAGCAGGAAGAAACCCGTGCTGGGGTAGGGGTTGTGATAGCAGGGGGAATACGGATGGGGGAAAGGTTGTGTTAGCAGGAAGAAACCCGTGCTGGGGTAGGGGTTGTGATAGCAGGGGGAATACTGATAGGAAAAGGGTTGTGGTAGCAGGAAGAAACCAGCGCTGGGGTAGGGGTTGTGATAGCAGAGGGAATACTGATGAAGGAAGGTTGTGGTAGCAGGAAGAAACCCGTGCTGGGGTAGAGGTTGTGATAGCAGGGGGAATACTGATAGGGGAAGGGTTGTGGTAGCAGGAAGAAACCCGCGCTGGGGTAGGGGTTGTGATAGCAGGGGGAATACTGATAGGGGAAGGGTTGTGGTAGCAGGAAAAAACCCGCGCTGGGGCAGGGGTTGTGACGTAGGGTGGTCACCGATTGGGAAGGGATTGTGACAGTAGGGAAACCACAGATGGAGGAAGGGTTGGGATTGTAGGGGAACCCATGTTGGGGGAGGGGTCGTAATAGTGTGGGGCTCACTGATGGGGAAGGGATTGTAATAGTAAGGGGACCACGTTCTGGGCGAGAGATTGTGATGCTGGGTGATCGCCGATTTGGGCGGGGTTATGATAGTAGATTGGCGACTGGTGGGGGAAACGTTGTGATAGCAGGGAGATGACTGATTGCGGCTGGGATTTGATGATGGGGTGGAAACTAATGGTGATATATCGTTTATAGTAGAATAGTAGGAGCACGACCAGCGTGATTCGCCAATACTCCGAAACCATGCGTCTTAATTTTTCCCCAATGCAACCCCCCCCCCCCTACTTCACCCTATCATGGGGATTTTTTTCTCCAAATCTTAAAGCACGAACGAACTCATAGGCGATATGCACACATGAAAATGATAGGGTGTTCGGGGTAAAGCTTGCAGAGGTGTTTTTTCGGGCGCACGTGCGCGTGTTTGCACATGCGTGGCGAACGAGGGTCTTCATCACCGAAAGCGTACTGTGCGCGCGTGCAGCTGCAGGAGACGACCAGCAATTAGCTTATTGATGATCACCGCAGATCGTGACGTGAGTGCGCGCTCACGTAATACAGCTGGCAACGCAGCATGGCACGACGCTGCTCCAAAACAATGCGAACCATCCGGAATTCAGTAGATGTGCACGCACGCACGCACGCACGCACGCACGCACGCACGCACGCACATATATCCCTCGCTCTCGCTCTGTATTCTCTCTTGTTTTCTCGTTCCTTCTCGGCCCTTCGTCCACCCACCTCTCTCTTTCTCAGCGAGGGAGATAGAGACAGCGAGGGAGAGGCGGGCGAAAGGGAGAGAACGTGAGAGACACACAGAGAGAGAGAGAAAGAGAGAGAGAGAGCGGGTGCGCTATGTGTGATCGTAAT
>NW_014577061.1:1674174-1684567 GCF_000485595.1 Priapulus caudatus | reverse complement strand
ACACACACACACACACACACACACACACACACACACACACACACACACACACACACACGCACGCACGCACGCACGCACGCACGCACGCACGCACGCACGCACGCACGCACGCACGCACACACACACGTCTGTTCGTTGCACGCAGACATCTATACCCACAGGCACTTGGAGCGTCTCAATAAAAAAAAATTATGCTAAATAAACACGAAATGTATTTACTATCAAAGTATTGATCTTTCTCTACTCTCTTTCGCCTATTATTGCCGATAATTTCCTCTGCAACACACAGGTACACTGCACGCACGCCGCTGCATATTTACACGTAGGCCCTATATATATATATATAGTATATATATTATACACTTATATATATTCATTTAGCTTTTTATTTTTTATTGAGACGCTCCAAGTGCCTGTGCATCTACGGTGCAAGCGTCGGGGAGGGAGGGTAGGGGAAGGGATCGGAACAACACCCCTTTCTCAGAATTTGCCAGCTGTTTTTTCGCCAAAGTCTGTGAAGCCACTCGTGCACGTCCTCGTAGATTTCTACTACTGAGCTACACTAGTGAGCGACCATCTACAGATTGCTTGGCCAGTCGCCGTTGCCAAACAATTCATTTGCCCGCAGCCCCAGAGTAAACCCCTTCTGAAGGCTATTCAATCCACCCCGTACGCGGCGCAATGCAGATCAGCCTTTGCGTAGTTGCTCTAATGGCATGAGACATGCTTTTCAATATGAATTTTCTTGCCACAATCGGGGTCATGTTTGCAGTAGGCGCCTGACGGCTTATATTTTCTCGGTAATAAGTCCGTTTCGGCTAGCCTGTGTGCGCAAATACCAAGGGAAATAAGTGGATAGAGTTGCATTTACATATTAAATCAGAGAACATTTTCCATTAGCTGTCTTCCTTGTGCGTTGGCCTCGCCCAGGCCAGCGTGCCCTTTCTTTAGGTCATAAATGATGCAAATGATGCCACTGGTCAAATGGACAGAGCGAGACTCGGGCACTTGTATTAGCTGCAAATGAACACTTTGCCATTTCCACAGATCCGCTAATGAAAGATTTAGCCAGTACGCAACCGGATTCTATTTCTTTTCACACAAGTCAGCGAGAGCAGCAGGGGGTGTATTCCGCTCGTTTCCCAGGCAACGGGATGGTGTTAGCCGGCCATTTGCATAGGAGCAGTTAATGAAGTGGCGAATATGGGAAATATAGACGAAAGCGCATTTCTAAATAGATGCCGAGGTTTAAATATATCGATGTGTGTGCGCGCGCGTGCGTGCGTGCGTGCGTGCGTGCGTGTGTGTGTGTGCGCGCTTGCGTGTGTGCGGGGGGAGTTAGTCCATACGCATGTAAGTGAGTCTGACGTGCCTGTGCACGTGTGTAGAGGTACTTAAATATAGTGTTAAAAGCAACAGTGTTAATCCTAGACTAATACTGCTAGGCGCACAAAAACAGGAAATTCTTATATATACACACGCACTCTACTTCTGTCACCCTTTTAATACACGCCACGAGTATTTGCTTATGACCAACAACGTACTAAACTCGAGAGCCGTAACAACTTTCGCCCCCAATTCATATTTGCACAACTTTCGGGACGAAAACACTCGTGAAAAAAACCGCCTCTTACGGCAACAGCAAACAGGAGCACACGTCCTCGACGCGGTGATCGCCCCCCCCCCTACCCCCACCCCACCCCACCTCCACCCCTACCCCCGTCGCGCTCGCTGGCCACGGCCACGCGGCTTTCATTGCTCCTCGCTAAATGCCACAGCACACGGTAGCAAAGAGCCTTTCTCCGTCGCGAGCCTTTGATGAAATATTAATGGCCGCGCGGATCAAAGTGTAAGCTGCGAACACTTTAAAAGCGCGCCGCGAGCCGCGTCCCCGTGGGGCCGGTGCGCATCGCTCCCCGTCGCACAACCGCCCCGCCCCGCCCGCCGCCGCCGCCGTCGCCGCCGCCCGGCCGACGCCGGCCGCCGCGCGCATCCCGGACCTTCGGCTACGTATATCCACGGCGCCGCGTTTTTTTCACTTCGACGCGAGACGGCGCTCACGCCACGGCGACGGGCCGCTCCCACCCAGCCACCATCCGTCCCCTGTGCCACTGTGCACGGAGAAAGCCGAGCATAGAAGCCCGCCAGCAAGAGTCGACATACTACATTTGACACTCAGCGCCCATGTTCACAGCTAGGGAAAGACGCACACGCACGCACACACACGTCGCGCATGCGTCTTTTTCCTCGCGCCGAGGAACAACTATTACTTATACCCTCAATCAGGCAGAAGATTGTATATCACCATGACGACTGCATCCTGTGATCTATTATGAATCAAACAACATGTATTTGCTTTTGCGCGCCCTTTGTCGGAGAAGGTTTTTAGGACATCAAATGGCCAAGCTGAGCCGTTGTGTCACGCGCATTATAGAGAGATTACACTGGCCGCCTGTGGTCGGCAAAGCAACATGGCATCTATCTGATCGTCAAAAGCTACCCGAAAGGACGATTTCTTGTAGCTACACTACGTAAGGAACGGTAAATAATATATGGTGTGGTTTTCATTACCGCGTCCGTTTATTTCAAACTTGCACCGTGAGCTTACTCAAACCATGCGGCGAATCCTCGCTCAAGCTGAAAGTGTGCACATCTGTTCATCTTCGATCCCACAGGTGCATGAATGCAGTAGTTATGCTCAAAGAAGGAGAGAATCACTATTAAATCATCGAAATGTTCCAGTGATGTACTCCGAATGAGGGGCAATAGCGGCAATAATTCGAATACGAAGTCATTCTTGATGAATTCGCGATGAATGACTTCGTATTCGAATTATTGCCGCGTCTATTATAGCGTCTTTATATATACTAGCTGAAACCCGCGCTACGCGCGGGCTTAGTGACTGTTGATGGCCAGTGGCATAGTTGCTTATGTGTAAGGTGTATATTGGAGAGGTTTAGTTGTTGGCACATGTTTGTTTTTTTATGCCGTTGAGAAGTTCATATACAAAATACAGTGTGCAATCATGCTTACACGTAACACATTAACCATTGTTTTGGCAAGTACACAGTGAAATACACACACCCACACAGAAACGGTTTTATTGTATCTAAGTTACTGTTGATGATACGGGACTCCAAAGTTAGAATATAGATAGATGTGAATGGGTATAACGTAAAGTAATATTACGTGCTTCGCATGTTTTCCACTGTGTGCGACCAAGGTAAATTGCGTGGTTGTGATCGCTAATTTCACGCATGTTTGCACTCTATGCGGGACGAGCGTAATATTTACGTTGCTTGTGATCGGACCTCGTTGTGACAGATCGGTGTCCACGGCCACCGTACACTGTACAGCACTTGCGCAGCACTTCCAAAAAAAATCTGCACTTGATGAAATTCAACTTGCACATCGCATATGGCGAAACTATGGCCAAATACTACATGAATGTTTAACTTCATTTATTACATGCGTTATCTTCTACTTACATTTTGTTTATGGGCTTACACAATCTCAGACAACAGACCAAGAACAGAGATACCACAGACAGACACGAAATTGAACCTGTTGAAAGCAAACGAAATACAAACAGAACGTAAACAAAACAGCGCCCCCTATTGTCAGGCCAAAATGTTTACCTTCTTGTATGTTTTTTTGTCTTTTTAAAGACCCCGAAAAAACGGTTTTAAAACGAGTATAGTTTAGAACCCGTATCCCCTGTATCATCGATCTCTTCTGTTAAATTTTGCGCTATTTGATCGAGCTGCGAAGGCCTTTCACAAACATACCATACATACATACAAACATTCGCCAAATTATTAGTAAGATATATATATATATATATATATATATATATATATAATATATATATATATATATTTAGCTCTTGTAAAATTGCCTAGTAGTACCAAGTCAATCTAGCAAATTTGAGGCGGGTAAAACACTATCACTCGCTCAGGTGCATTTCAAGTATGGTCCCCTAAACTATTTATAGCGAATCGACATGAGGGAGAGTTCGAGAAACCAGGAACCCCCCCCCCCCCAGTCTATTCATAAGCGTCTATGATAATTATATATATATATATATATATATATTACACACATATATTTATTTATTTATTTATATTTAGCTCTTGAACATTGGTTTTGATTGCCTATAGCGACTCGACATGAGGGAGAGGTCGAGAGACCACGAACTTCCCCCCCCCCCAGTGGTATATTACCTACTCACCACGGGATGACGGCGGGGGGGGGGAACAGTACGTGCCGGGTATTGCAATGTCTAGGGGGAATACACCCGCTCTGTTACCGAGAAACAGCCCACATCATTGCGCCGCTGCTGCAGATTGCTCTATAGAGGCTTTGGCGAGGAATTTCCATAACAGTCTCAGCTGCAATTTGTTTCCCGGCGACCGCGTCGTGTTTGTCGAGCCCAGAAAGGGACACAGGTCGAATAATGAGTGCGGATGGGGCGCGCAGAATGATGGCAGAAATGACGGCGGTCTCCACGCGCAAAACCGCCCCAATGACCTCCCTGTGCAAAACGACTCGGGAGGAGACGTCAAAGCCGCACACCGCCACCGTGCATACCAACGCGCCGCGTCGCAAGCTTGAAGGCCCGTCTCCACACACGCGGCGCGGCACGGAACGCCACGGAAACGGCGTCGTTCACCCCTACCGGCAAAGTTTAAATCTATTATATCTTAAGGCGCAGTCTCCACTGACACGGCACGGCGCCAGCCCGGTTTCACGGCGACGGCGAAACTCAGTTTGACTTTTGCCGGCTGCCGTGTACGGAGAAAGACAGTTGAACCAATCAACGCGATTGTTTTTATCACGTGTTCTGCTCACGCCACCATCAGCCAATGGACAACAAGCACATGCATAATTTCTGATCACTGAACCAGAGTGAACACAATGCGCGAAATCACAGTGCATTTTTTTCAGCACAACGGCGCTCCGTTTTGCTGTGTCGTGTCGTGCCGCGTGTGTGGAGACAGTGTGATCCGTAATCGCTTACGCGTGGACTTCATTAGGTTTCGTTTTAACTGCGGAATTTCGTTGGCTTTAATTTGTTTGACTTTTAAATCCGAATGAAGATAAAAACGTGCCGCCTAAACGGGGGCGTAATTCTCGACGAGGCACTTCTGGATAAATTTCTCCGTTCTATCGAAAGTGACAAGCGATCTTGCGAACCTCGCTAATCCTTCGTAGATACCATTAATTGAAAGTGGCGTTAAGAGCGCGAGCGCAAATCACACTTCGGTGTGAATTGCGTGAGAAAATCAGATGCAATTAAAACCGATTCAGTAAATTTTGAACAGCACGACAGAGTTTAAATGTTTCAAATCCGGCGTTCATGAACTTAACGATTACAAACACACGAAGATTGGGTGCGACTAAAACCACATCGACATCGAGACAAATTCAGTTATAATGTATCTTTGACACTTCATTGACGGATGTACGGAAAACAACGACACTTCTACAAGCGCCTTATAAGGCTGCAAATATTTACGTGCTGTAAAAACATGCATAGTTGTCTATGGAGTCCGTTGGCATTTTAATAGTATATGAGCATGGCATATTAGAAAACAAAGCGAGATTTTATTTAACCTATGCAGTCATCCTGTGAGCGACTCCCCGATTTTAATTAAGTATAAATAACAGTAAGTACAAGTGAACCGAAAAACAACTGACTGCAGGCTTATCCAATACAACGTAACAGAACAGGGATTCATAACAACATAGAACAAACAATGGAAACACAGGCATGCATCACAGTCAGACGAAAATCGCACCGATTTCTCGGGCACACGCAGGGTTCGATATTAGGCGTGCACTAGTGCTAAATGCAACTTTATTTTTGAAAGTAGCGACCTCAAAATCCTCTCACGTGCAATCTTTAGCGACAGGTTATTTACACTGTTAATCCATGATTTTCCGCCTCTCAAACGGGCTTCGGCGTTGCAGATGTAGTATGCTGTTTACATACTTGCGTGCATACATTTAGCTATAGGGCCTATATATATACTATATATTTGCCTCTGGGTATGCGTGATGATTTGTTCTACGAAATGCTTACTTGTGATGCTGGGGTTTGTGCAAGAAATCAATAACAGTAGTGTGAGGTTATTGAGATACCGAACTCCTTGATAACATAGGAATGGATGAAATTACAAATCAACGTCCAGTGAGTATGCTAGCGATACGACGAGCAATGTTTCGATAAACAAAATATCATCTATAGACCATGATAACCTAAAATTAGACCTTGAATATTTGTTGCTGCACCGCGCGATCAGCCATTCATGTCCCGTGTAATGCAATACAGTGCACGCCAACAACAAGTATTTGCTAAAGGGGTAAGGGTTAGGTACGCATATTTGCTATGTGCTGGGCAGTTTTCCTTATTGATTTTTCTGGCCGGGTCGGGTGGGCCGCGCTAAGCTAAGCAAGCTGGCTATCAGCGCTGCTTGTCTATATAGCTTCTCGTGTTCTTCCTTTTGTCCTCTGTTCCTCCCCACCCTCTCTTTCTCTGTGTTCGTGCGCTCTCTCTCTCTCTCTCTCTCTCTCTCTCTCTCTCTCTCTCTCTCTCTCTCTCTCTCTCTCACTCCTTCGCTCTATTTGTGTTCTGTTTATCTACATCTGTCTCTGTCCCTCTATCTACCCCCTCTCTCACTTCCTCTTTCTCTTCCTCTCTCTCTCTCTCTCTCTCTCTCTCTCTTCTCTCTCTCTCTCTCTCTCTCTGTCTCCGTCTCTCTCTCTCTCTCTCTTTATATATATATATATATATTATATATATACATGTCTGTGCGTCCGTCCGTCCGTCTGTCTTCCTCTCTCCCTCCCTCCCTCCTTCCCTCTCCCTCCCCCCTCTCTCTAACAGACGCGCGCACGCAGGCACGCACACACGCGTAATATTATCTTTCCCCAATATACACTCTCTCTATATATATAATCTCCTATGGTAAAAGTTGTCTCCATCCTTTCTTCCTTCGCTCAATCATTTGACTCGTGCAGCATGCTCCAGTGCATATTTAGCCCTCAGCACATCTCTCTCTATCTCTCTCTCTCTCTCTCGTGCACGCGCTCAAAGCCTCTCTCTCGGGGGTTTACTCACTCAGCGCTCCTGCTCAGCTCCAGCGCTATTGGAATTTCATCGATGTCCAGCGTAATTGCAGTTACTGCTGTTTTACGAAAGTAGGTCATCGAAGAGGCGATTTAATCATCGGCAGAGCTTTCGCACTTGCTTTGTAGCGGCAGCGATGCATTATCCAATAAAGGGTTAGATTTTCTTCGGGATTACTGTCCAGATAAGCCCAGCCATCCACTAATTAACAAAAAGGAAATTACCATGCATTACCAGGCTGACCATTACGGTGAAGTGGTTGCGGCTTCGCTGGGTGCCATGGATTTTCGTGCTGCTGATCATTGCTTTGCTGCGTTAGCGCGACAAACGCGTTTCGCCTCCCGCCTAAGGGCTTCCGCGGGACTAGTTAGCATCTCCAATCACGTTGTTATTCGCGAATGCTGCATGTACGCAGGTTGAGCGAGAACAAACCGATTTTCCCCAACCAGCAGCTTGAGCCTGTGCCCCGCGCACACGCCAGTTACGTGCCTGGGGTCACAACAAACGTCTTATGCAAAGTGATAAAATGCGCACACACGCACGCGCCCACACATGCATCATGGCATCTACACACAGAACCCGTGTTTAAAGGAAATCATTACCTCACGTTACTTTTATTAAATTTCTCAAACCATTTTCCTAAATTATGAATAATCTTTTAGCTTACTTCTTGTTTTCTTCTCTAACGCACCCGCGACTTTAGGTGCTTAAATGACGGGATAACCGGGCTATTGGTAACTTGGAATCTTTTAAGCCTTCTCGTCTCCGAACGAGGCGAAGTAACATAAAATAAAATTTTTACTGGCTTCACTAACCATCTTATCAGAAGCAGATAGGAAGGAAATGAAAAGCCGCGTCATTTTTTGATGAAAGGATGACATAAATTCTGCTTAACATACTGACCAATAGCACTTAAAGGAGAGGTTTTTAACAGCAAAGGCGCACCGAGATTTTTTTAATTGTGTAGATAACGTCATGCTGAACGCGATGCTGATTTTTTACAACGATTTTAACTAATGTCGTTTACAAAAAATATAGACCCCTTGATATGAAACCCATAACTTGATTTTTATGTTAACGATAATCACGGAACACATTATGCATGAGCACACTCACACCTACCAATCATCTGTTTTTGTAATATTGAATGTTCTAACGTTCGTCAGCGGATTTAAAGTTTGGGATAATTTTAAGACAATCTGCCATGACACTAGATGCTATCCTTAGTAGTTAGTATGGTACAAGCCAGAAAACATTCCTGCTACAGAACCTACAAAATTACGCAACAAATCGACATTCATAGCGAAACTGTGCGCGATATAACTGCTATGTCTATGGTAGTATTGCACGCAGTAACATGTATTTTTTTATGTACTATTCCTGATTAATAAGAATTTCGGGTAGCACATCATCAAAACAAACCCTCACTAAAGTGGTGATCAAAACCACAGGCACTTGGAGCGTTTCAATAAAATATAATGATAAATAAATACGAAATCTATTTACAACCAGTTGCTCTACTCTCTTTCACTTATTATTGCCGACAATTTCCTGTAAATGCCGTCCAAATGATATATTTATGTGTCAGTCTGCAGCAGCTAGCGTTCGGCAGCCAGCGTGTGTTGTAGATGAGCATTTGGACGGCATTTACAGGAAATTGTAGGCAATAATAGGTGAAACAGAGTATAGAGAAACATTAAGACTTTGGTAGTAAATAGATTTCGTATTTATTTAGCATTGTAATTTATTGAAACGCTCCAAGTGCCTGTGATCAAAACTGGTAAACATATAGCGTCCACAGAACGTGAAATATTTTTTTTATCTGGGCAATACATATACTGCTTCGGCCTAACTGGATCTCTTTACCGCAGCCTCGCCCGCCCCGCTCCTCCACTCCACCAATAAATGCAATTTTTTCGTAAACGAGGCGCCGTCGCCTGACACGCCTCCTGCTGGGCAGTTACTCGGGGGCGGGGAGATTACCGAACTCATGCGATATTGATGCCAAGAAGAGGCTAATCATTTTTTCAGCGCCTGTCACTTCCCATATGTCAACGAGTAGGAAAAAAACCCTGGGCGCCACTCAAGCCTCATTGTCCACGCCCCTCGATCCGACACTGTAATCCGATCAGCAAAAAAACATGACACCGGCAATAAGGGCCACGTGCCGCACAAAGCATATTGCGCCGCTATTGGGCTATTTATTAGCGAGCAACGAGGTCATAAAAGTCTTTAACCCCTATCGTTAAAGAGTAACCGATCGCATAATAGGCTGTTTGCTTAAAAAACGCGTGCCATTATGTGCAATCACAGTGACAACAGTGCGTCGGACAAAGCCAGGCGCTGCCGAGCGAAGCAGCCTTTAACCCCTGTCAACCGGGCGGATAATAGCGCTTACTTAACGAGCTAAAAAATGTTGCTGTTACAGAACTCTCGCCATTATGCACAATTGGATAATAGGGGATGAAGGGGCGCCGGGGTGGGGGAGGGGGGTGTTGATAGAAAAAACGCTGCCAGCGGTAGCGATCGGGGTGCGATATGGCGTGCTCCGCGTGTCAACAATAGCCTAGTGGAACAAGCCGCCCACACGAGGCGCGGACCGTGTGCAGGTTAGGGGTCACTCCGCCTCGCTGCGTGACAAAGACGCGGCCATGCGTCCGCGCAGCTGACGCGCACAAAAACTGACAAAGGACCTAGTGGAAAAATAGCTGCTGCTGGGCGCGTGCTCGTGCCAACTGTTGCCCGGTGTGACTACTGCTAGCAACAACACCTGATCGCGCCTGGCATCGGCGCTACGGATTCCCACACTCCCTAACACCGAATGAACAGCGATATTTAAATTAACGAGTGCGTTGAAATATTCCGCCAGACCAATCATCGATCGAGTTTAACAGGCTCAGAATAACTCCTCATTTGGCGGTAATACCGTAGACTAATATATAGTGTTATTTATATTAACCAGCTTTTACTATTATCCCACTGTATAATCGGTTACACATTATTATAGAGTGGCAATTATTAATCGGAAAAATTCTATATGCACAACATACTATATAAAGCATTCATATTTTAGTAAAAATACCAACTGGTATCGTTGTTTCCACATTTTAATATACAATATTAATATACTATATGAGTGATACGTCGCAGAGACACGCATATATATATATATATATATATATATATATATATATATATATATATATATACATAACTGGTATATATTATATAGTAACGTAAGTAAGTAATAACTAAGTAACA
>NW_014577061.1:1668237-1674164 GCF_000485595.1 Priapulus caudatus | reverse complement strand
AGTTAAGTTAACGTAACGTAACGTAACTACGACGTAGACTCGTACTACGTACTACACACACACACACACACACACACACACACACACACACACACACACACACACACACACACACACACACACACACACACACGACACACACACACACACACACACACACACACACACACACACACACACACACACACATACATACATACACACGCACACACACGCGGCCGCATGAAGCGGTGGCAGACAGCACCGAGTAACTCCCGAGCGATTTCACATCACATCACCGATTTCATATTCAATCAGGCGTACCGTTCATGCGAGGTGTTTGAAGTCGCTGAAATACCTGAAGTGTGGGCGGCTAACCTATGGAAATTTTCTGTATATACAAAATTTGCTGGCGTCACGCACGCGGGCGTACAACACTTTTCAGTATTTCTCTATTTATTAACGCTTGCTGACATCACCTACGTGCCCCGTCACGTGTCAACGTTAATGAGATAAGGGTTGAGGGCCATTCAGGGTGACGGGTGAAATTTGGGAGTGGGGGGGGGGGCGTGAAAAGAGCATGATGAGATGACACAGGATTAACAGATATAATGAATTAAAACATATTTTCACGCTATTCTATTTAGAATTAAAATGAAAGGACGGTGGTTCTTTTATCATTTACAAAAATATGGTAGCTGAGACGAATTCCTTTCCTTGAATTATTGTTACGGCAATAATTATTGTCACAGTTCTGTACGTTGAGGAAAACTAAATAACGTCTTTCCATGATCTAATGTCATCTGTCCGAAGCTTACTCTGATTAACTACTTATCTCAGTATAATACTCTCCCAATAATAATCAGTATTTTGTTGCACTCACTATAGATGGAAATTTTGAAGCAAGTAGAGAGAAGCTGAAACTACTGCGCAAGCGGGTTTTCGCTATTTCGCTATTTCGCTATTTCGACAGGCGTAACTCACACTTATATACATAAGATAGTGTGCCGTCGTCGCTATACTATAGCTGTCGAATGTGCCGTGGGTGTTTCGCACGTCGGTTCCGTCCTATCGTTGCGCCGGTATCTCATATGTACTTTAGACTGTGATACAAGTCCTGTTGTTAAAGTCGCTAATTAAAGCTCTACTTTGGAGCTAACGTGGGTTATCAGGGATATGGGAGGCGTCGCGAAATTCACAATCAATAGCTTTCGTGATCGCGACAGACTCTCTGTTCACTGACGCAGATCAAGATAATTTTGTCTCCTTTCACGTAAATGTTCAATGAATCTACTTTGGCCAGGTATGCAGTTCCCTCCCTGTGTAAGCGAGTGTTTGCATACTGCTTTTACGCGTGTACACACGCCACGCTCATTGAAGACTGGTGAGCCCACACCTACATTGTATACAGCTACGCTCACCCCGATTCCATGCACGCAGGTAGAGATTGCCCCCTACGATCATAGATACTTACGTATTTGCACCTGCAATCGACCCGACCCCTCCAACTGTGCATGCGCGTAGTTATACTCATGCAATGTAAATGACTGATCAGACACAACTATGTGCGACAGATGCTAGGTGAGATATATGGAGAACGACTCCACATCTCACGGCATGCTTTCCATTGTAATCGTGGGCATCTATTGCCACATTTATTACGACTAAATGACAAGCGAATAGTTTTCGCCTTTTCAGCCGCTGCCTGCATGGTGATCTAGAGAGCGCTAGCCGTGGAATACTTCGCGTAAATGAATTGTTGATTATAACAGAAGAATCTGGGAGTATTAGACAAAGGCAGTTTACTACACGAGTGTATCATCTTTCCATACTTGTCACGCGAAACACGGTAGAATTACAACAAAGCACGCATGTGCATATCTATTTACTTAACGCTATCTGCTATAAGTCTATATCTCTGTCTCTCTCTCTCTTTCTCTCTCTCTCTCTCTCTCTCTCTCTCTCTCTCTCTCTCTCTCTCTCTCTCTCTCTCTCTCTCTCTCTCTCTCTCTCTCTCTCTCTCTCTCTCTCTCTCTCGCTCCTCCCCATTTCCTCTCTGTGAGTGTGTGTGGCTTTGTTTCTCTCTTCTCTCGCTCGCGTACTCTCTGTCTCTCGGTCCCTCTCAATCTGTCTGTCTGTCTCGCCTCACTTATGTGGCTAGTCCTTTCTCTTCAGCAGCCCCCCCCCCAGCCCGGGACACCCGCCCTGCACGAGCTGAGGAATACAGCCCGGGACAGCAGCCCTGCACGAGCTGGGGAATTCAGCCAGGGACACCAGCCCTGCACGAGCTGGGGAATACAGCCCGGGACACCAGCCCTGCACGAGCTGGGGAATACAGCCCGGGACACCAGCCCTGCACGAGCTGGGGAATACAGCCCGGGACACCAGTCCTGCACGAGCTGGGGAATACAGTAAACAGGGCACTCCCCAGTTTGGCCGGCCTCAATTACCCATCTCTAATCACAACAAAGCCAGCCAATCACGCGGGCAACAAAGAACTGGAAAGCTTTTATCATCGCGGCCGCCTTCCTGAGGGGTTGGCTACCCTGTAGACGCAGACCGTCGTTGTCAGCTGCCCGCGGCAGTGTCCGGCATGGCGACGCCAAGCGCGGTCATCACCAGCCATGGCGCATCCGGCCATTGGGCAGCCTGTGGTGGGGGGATATATTACTGTCACCGTGATTGGGGGAGCCGTTATCTCTAGCTATACCGCTCCCTCCCAGCGTCGGACAAATCTAACATCGTATTCGTGAGTGTTTGTGTATAGCGTTGCAACTGGTGCGTGAAGTTAAAGTGGTGTTTTTTTTTGGAAAACGCGGGGATTTTAGGAATATATTAGGAAGGATATTAGGAATGTATTTTTAATATTTGAATTATTATCGCAGGTTAAATTGTCTATATATAATTTCATACGCGGACACAATTAATTTTTGTATTTACTCAAATTAGTCATTGTGTCAAATCACCATTTCACAGTCAAATTACCTACACGCATGCGTGGATGTCATTATCACATATACGAATTAGCAACTTCATCTGCTTTATCGTTCAATATACGTTTCTTCCTGTCGTATCCAAAACACTTGCCAATAACTACTGAGTATATCTACCCTGCACATCTTCTACTTATGACACTAGCACTCATATCCAATGCTAACAGACAGCTTACAATCTGGCCAAGGCTGACTATAACGGCTAAAGGAAATTCAGGGTAGCCGCAGAAAGCTTAGCGGCAGCAGTCAGATGGTCATCCTGGTCGACAGGAACCAAATTAGTGCGTGGCTTTGTTTTATCCGTCTGTAAATAAAATGCAGATGGTGACCCCCTTTAACCCAATCCCCCACAAAGCTAAGCTAGGCTACTGAGAGATGGAGTTGAGAGACTAAAATGACCAGAGAGTCCCTGACCTACATCCGCATCGAGCACAAAACCGTATACTGACCCAATTTTAACCCGTTGGTAAGAAAATCCGACAAACAAATGACTACTGCAGCTGACCATGACCAAATAGGGCGGCGTGGCAATGCTTGTCAGTTCTATCCAGCCACACTTGAAAACGGACGAGAACAACAATAACGTACGAGAATGACAATAACCTTCCGAGAAAGCAGACCTAATACCACGTACGCATAATTCCTAGAATAATTACAAGCATGTGAAAGGAGCTCCACAGTCCTCACTTCATAAATCACACCCAGCATTCTACGCGCCACAGAAATACGTTACTGTCATTCAATGCATTGTGACTAGTTATAAATACAGACGCTTATGTTGGTTAATTTATCCAATCACAAAGTCATGAAGGCATACAACCAATACCATGTAATAAGCTAGGGTCAAAATTATAAGGCTGCTGCAATCAGTAACCAATTAAAATGCACGTTGATACTTCAGAAATAATTTGTTTCCTTTACAATGAGTGTACGTTATGTGGGTGTAGTCAGGTTGCTATATACGAAACGCCACGCGGGAAGGATTCCATAATTTGCTGCTGGAATCGCTTGATGAAACATACGTAAATTACTTATTAATATAAGAAATGTTTTGCAAATATAAACACTGTGCGTGCTTCACTGCGAACGTGTCCGTAGAAGCTGAAACCTGTCAGCGCAAGCAGTCGCGATATAAGACCGCCTCGTGCGATCACAAATTCACCGCGACCAATTTCCTGAAGACACCCCATGAACTACCACCCAATGAGATATGACCCTACGTGCGCCCGTTTTAACTCTTTCACGTAAACAAATGGTAATAGTGCCTGGCGGGCTACCCTATCTGGGGGAGAGACTGAGATGCTAACGTGGAATGACGCTTCTAATAGTATTTGAGGAGGGTTAGTCTTCAACTCAACCCACAATTGAATCATCTGATTCTACAACGCTACTAGTCGATAACGTAAGTCATGCCACATAAATCTTCATGAAGGCACATTACAGACAAACGTAAAACGTAGAAACACTTGGTGAGTGGCGTGATAAACTGAATAAATAGTATACTAGCATATACCACCCTATTTTCTCAAAAAGCTCCGTTCTGCAAGTTTGTATCAGACAATGGTGAAAGACATGCAGTTGGGTACACAAACGCCACTACATTCACTAGTATCTACTACATCCACACATATGCTAAGTGGTAGCACTTGGCAGAACTGTACAATATTCGCCTCTCACGTGCCTCGCACATACTATGGCGCGTACCCCAGCCAAGTACCTAATATACTATTGTTGTATCATCGTCTGCTGGTCGCGCTCACGTGTCGCGCGGCGTCATGTGCAGTGTGCCACCATGACGGCTAGTGTTCGGGAAGCTAGGCGAGCTAACAAGCTGCGAATCATAATCGCCACCGACGTCTCTTACCGAGAGCCTATCAATATAGCATTAACACATTCTTGACCTCTATGCAATTTTCCATAAGACGCCGCCCCCAATGTGCTAAAACGCCATACGTAACTTTTACGTGTGATCGCGTGTATGCGTGCGTGTGGTGGATCCATTGTTGTCGTTTCTGCTGTTATTCAGCATTTATTGTTATTTATTGTTATTCAGCAACTAAATCAGTGTTTGGACAAGAATTTTCATGAAAATTTGAAGTTTGCTAAACATTTCTAGCGTATGGAGAATGTTTAGTAATTATTTAATGATGCAAGGCGAGAATTTTTTATTTTGTTGGTTTACAGATCCGCCGACCCGAATTTTCAAGAAAAACGAAAAAAAATAAAAATTGAAAATCTGTATTTTTTTTATTCCCGCCGACCTTGTCTCTAAGAAATATGAATAAAAAAAATTTAAATGTAAAAAACAAAAACATTTCATAAACAAATAGTTTATAATAAAAGTACAAATAATTATAAGTTGAGTTTTGTTATCATTTAGTTTTCTTAAAATACTTTAAGATCATGTATAACAGTATCACTGTATTTTGACTTGATCAATCTGACAAAACAACAATTTTTTTTTTTTTTTTTACCCTACCGAGTCAACAACAACAAAAATTCTGTAAACCAACAAAATAAAAAATGGTGGCCTAACCAAGCTCACAGTGGGAGCTGTGGAACGCGTAAATTTAATACTGTGAAATTTGTTTTCAGAATGCATAAATTTCATTGTTTACACCACAACGAGAAGAGTGGGTTGGAATGGAGCAAGAGAAGAAGGAAGGGAGAGAGAAAGGGAGGGTGAGCGAGTAAGAGCATACGAGAGCGAAGCAGAGCGAGAGAGAAAGAAATGGTCAGAGAGAGACTGCCCGTGAGATAGAGAGTGGGGAGCGGGAGCAAGGGAGAAAGGGAGAGAGACAGAGAGAGAGAGAGACATATGGAAAGAGACAGAGAGAAAGGAAGTGTGTGTGTGTGTGTGTGTGTGTGTGTGTGTGTGTGTGTGTGTGTGTGTGTGTGTGTGTGTGTGTGTGTGTGTGTGTGTGTGTGTGTGTGTGTGTGTGTGTGTGTGTGTGT
>NW_014577061.1:1661897-1668212 GCF_000485595.1 Priapulus caudatus | reverse complement strand
TACTTCGTTCTCGGTACGTAGTAGTAGGTACGACGGTAGTAGTAGTACTACGTTCGGTACGTCGTACGTGTGTGTGTGTGTGTGTGTGTGTCGGGGTCGTGTCGTGTGTGTGTGTGTGTGTTGTCGTGTGTGTGTGTGTGTGTGTGTGTGTGTGTGTGTGTGTGTGTGTGTGTGTGTGTGTGTGTGTGTGTGTGTGTGTGTGTGTGTATGTGTGTGTGAGAGAGCGAGAGAGACAGAGAAAGAGAGATACATGGTCTTTGTTCTTTCCTCATAATAGAATTTGAACCACCTGGGATGTTTACGACAGAAATTGGCATACATGTAGCGCAATTGCAAGAACAATAGGCAACGCTTTCTCTTCACACATGAATGATCATTGCCGTTGAGTGTCATTGCAATATATCCAACACCAAGTCTTTAGCATGATTAGAATAGTAATCACATCTTAGCGAATATTACCGTGCATATTTATATTTATTTATACTACTGTCATTGAAACTTACTAATCTAAACTATAAAACTACTCTATTTCAATGATATCTCATTGAGATATGCTGCGTGACAATAATACTGCAACATTACTTCAGTAATTGTTCAACACTTCTCAATCACGGAAACATTATTATTGATCTGAAATGTAAGAAAACGTAACGAAAATGTAAAATATAACAAAAATGTAAGAAAATGTAAGAATAGACATGCACGTCTATAAGCTTGCATGGTTGCAGATTTCCGATGTTCACGATTCCAATCATAATTTCTCATTGCTATTTCTATGACGTGGCAAATATCTAAGCAAGAAAAGCTATACCGAGATCGGCCCCATAATTATGGGAAATATTATAATATAATGGCTAAAGTACGCCTGCTCTTTATGTCTCATAATTTGGTCGGAATAACCAAAACCTGCTGCACGACGTACCGTGCACGACAACTATGAAATGTCATTCGTATAGTCAGCAGCGTTGACAGGACTGGGTGGATTTTTCCACGCCCGACATGAGAGCGACTACATAGTGGCACGCTGCACGCGCTGTCCGTGTCAGATGCAAGCCCTGGTCAGCCAATAATGCAGTCTCCTGGTGACACTCCCAGGTCCTGACTCATGCAGGCTAAAAGCTTTTATGGCTTTTCTGCCACTGACATTAGCCCTAATGGAAAACGAACAGCCCATGAGACTGCATGAGAACCAATACCGAGAAAGACAGCGTGCGACGAGACCCAGTAAATGAACCTAATTTACAGCAAAGTCCCTGATAAACGGTAGACTTTGCGTCCAAAATGATCGACTACTGGCAAAATATAATATACGGTAATATCACAGCATTTATGGAACAGTGGCAGTTCGGCAAGGCACAGGAGCATTCCTGGGACGAGGGGAGATGTTTCAGAGCTAGTACAAGACATCTGGGCACGAGGGGAGGGCGTTACAGCATCAGGGGAGACATGCCAGCAGGGAAAAGACAGTATATGCAAAACGATAGACACGTCCCAGCATCAGAGAAGAAAGATGATATTCTAGTGACAGAGAGCTATATGGCTCAGTGTCTAGTGCAATTTTCATAAATAATCTCCCCCCCCCTCCCTCTATAATGTGCAATATATAATCAGGTTCGCACACTACCGGGCCAGACAAGGAAATTGCGCGTGTATAACAAACCTGATGCACGATAGGATTATCTGACAAATATCTACACTATATCACATGCTCCCCCTCTCTTCTCACCATCTTACTCGTCGGTCATTTATTCTCATTTCTTCCATTTTCGCCTCCCCTTTCTCTTCTTCCAAATAAGGCCCCACAAAACCTGCACATGTATGTGCACGTGTGTGTGTGTGCTGCCGCTCGTGTAGTGGTTGTAGTGTGTGTGTGTGTGTGTGTGTGTGTGTGTGTGTGTGTGTGTGTGTGTGTGTGTGTGTGTGCGTGTGTGTGTGAGTGCGTGCGTGAGTGTGCGTGTGCGTGTGTAAGCGTGTAAGTGTGCGATCGCGAACGTATGTGTTCCACCAATGTCCATCGGCCCTCCGTCGGCTGCAGCTTTTCTCCAGCTGAATCAGACAAATCAGGCAGCGCCTCCTACATTGCACCGTGCGCCGCTGGATGAAAAACTGATCAATGCTAACTGTGACAACATGGCAGCCCAATCCAGAGCAGCACTCATGCCTGTCGCAGTACATGTATGTCCACGGCGATATACTACCGACGAGTCAACCTATAGACTGAGCATATACTGTTTTGCTGATATAGTGTTATAGACTGTTGCAAACGTATATATATTAAACAGGACGCTGCGTGGAAGTAAAAATAAATTTGGTTTTATGCGTGTTACGACTTCAAACGAAAATACGCCGAGCTGACTGACTATTCAGTTCGGCCTAATTCACTATTTGATTTTCAAATCACTATCAAAATTCACGGCTATTTCACACATGATTAATTGATTTAACATAAAATTAACAGCCATTCTTCACAGGCCATCATGCATGACTGCACCAGCATTTTCAACAATATCTCTTGAAATCATTCTATTTTGAATTTACGGTAAATATTTGAAGATAAAGAATGCATTCAACTTGGCAGGAGGCACAGCCAGTATGCCCTCAACTATTGGCGAATCTAGGTGTTGTTTCGGTAGGCATGCGATGAAAGCAAACAGGATTTTTACACGCCGACATTTACTCTTTAGGTATGTAATAATTACATGCAAATGACACATTGTGCTAATACCATCAATAAGACACAGCTGTGGATATGTGCATAATTGAATTTTACGGAGTTTTGTTGAGCAGGTATATGTGCATAACTGAATTTCACTGAGTTTTACACTAGCAGCTATGTGCATACCTATGTGAGCTTTGTTTAGCGAACGCTATGCAGCCACTTCATCTCGGGTGTCACATTGCGGGACCCCATCACACGCACATATATATATATATATACACAGAGCAGCATATGCTTTTAGATGCAAACTGTATGGTCAGTCTCCACAACTCTTTCCTCTGGACATTGGAACAGACTGGACTGCTGAGTGACCTTGTTTTCTTAAGCACACATCCTGTGCTGATTTGTGTACCACGAAACTCAAAGAAGCTTGCTTGTCCGGTTGAAACTCGATACCTGTTTACCTTGTTTGCCGACCCGCAGGCTTGGTCATTTCTAAATAAAGCTACTGGTCAAGCATTTTTGGCAGATGTGACCAGTGGCCAGCGTGTTTTTATAAGGCTCGGCTATGCCGGCAAGAGTTAAAATTAGGTTGAAGATGGTAAACACATGGGGCTAACGAAGAAAGTCACAGCAGCCGGCCAGCTTAAAATCCAAGGACACCGGGCCAATACGCATATATATCGTCATCGGGAATTCTAATGCCTGCCTGGTGTTGTGTTAGTTGGCAGGGGGTCCTATAGAGAACTCTGGACAGTGAAACAAAGGAAAATCGGATGAATGTGAACCACACAACGCTAAGTCGTCTCCAGGCTTCCGGAGCGTTTACTATTATAGTTTACAATAGCGAATAGGGTACTTTTACTGGGGTGGGTGGCAGGGGGTACTTAGAATGGTTGTTGAGTACGTCTGCACTACATACACCAGAGTAGGTAAAAAAATATCAAACATACTTGAGGTGCAGTGTTTACACACTCGCATGGTCTGGCAAAAGGACAGGGTAAAGATTGCTAGGATAAACAACGGGCAGATATCGGCACAGGAAGTTTTTATGGTATATATGTACGTACATTAACACACTTTTTCGACCCTTACGTGCCTGTGGAGATAATTCCTCTTCAATAAATCTTAGGGTGGTAGATAAATTTATGAGCGCTAATATATTAGTGTCTTATAAATATTGTACTCGAAATGAATTCAGTTAGTGTCACACCAAACGGTTGAAACCATACATTTACAATTTATCACGACATTAATTACTGGTGGTCAAGTTAATTTTATACAACAGATTACAACATTAATATATAATATTACTAAATGACAAAATAAATTACAAATGGCTGGAAACTACCTACATATATATATTACAAAGAGGTTATAATACAAGAATCTCACCAAACAAAAATGCAGGATTTCAGCTTTTATTTTACAAGATAATACGACACTTTACTTTCGATTTATACAGCCAGTGTGGCATGCACACATGTTGGAGCTAAAAAGGATACATAGAGGGTATAGACCATGTGCGTTTACATAGACATAGTACATGTGCCACATATTCACATTTTTTACATGATATGAGTAGGAGGAACCAGATAAATGATGCTTTAATCAATATTTACATTTGCCAGGTGTCACACCCAAAATTTAGGCAAAGAAGGTCGTTTCACTCGCTTGAAAATTGTACTCATGAGTAATTTGGTTGGGTGGAGGTTAGGAAATAGCTGAGTGCATGCAAACGAAGCTAAACACGTCTTTAGAGGCTACATGGCAACATTCCAGTACTTTGTACAGACAAAAGTTTTTGACTCTGCACATGTATTCATGCGAAGTACATTAATTACCTAAATGCCACCATAACATAAAATGCATGAGCCTTGGAAGTTTTTGTTGAATACTAGGCTACTATGTTTTAGACCCATTAAGGCTATAGGTTCTCCTGTTTTCATAAACACATTATTTTCATCTCTAGGCCTACTCAGTGTTAAGAAACAGTACTTGGATATTTCTCATTTACAACGCATGGCAATTAATATGTGCATGTCCACTGTGGCATTCAAAGCATTACAAGCATTCACAAATAATCTTCTTTTAATATTTCTGCTAAAAATAACACTTATATATATATAATGTATATACCGGTACATATATATATGAGGCGTTAAATTTTAATGAAAATGTGTGTCCATGTTCACTCGCCCAGGGTGCCAAGTGTTGAGAGCCATATTTCCAAATAAACACGTCCTGAACATGGGGGGTTCTTCCAACCTGTTTTTTTTGCTAAACATTCCATTATCAGCAGAATTGTATGGTTTCAAGCACTATGGTAACGCAGTTGCATACAATTCATATGTATAATGTACAATCATTGCATTTTACTGCAACAGGAGCGCAATCCTTAAATACCTATATTTCCAAAAATAATACCTCAAACCCTTCCCAACTGGTCAGTTGTGCACTTAATGCCATAAGTTATTTATGCCCTCACGATTTCAACTTCAGCTGGCTACTACTTGTACTTTTGCATTGAGTGTTTATCACTACACATTGTGAAGGGGTAAGTAGGTTTCTGATTGAGACTGCTGTTAGTACACCACATGAATATAACACAAAAATTTGCATATATCCATATATATTATACACACATACACACACACACACAAACAATAGGCACATAGAAAAATACAACAGTAATGTGTCATCTGAGGTCGTCACTTGTCTACCGCTATCGGTATGCTTACTAACCGACGTAGGCAGTTAAACGGTTTTATAAAATAGGTTGTGTAACGCACATCTTACACAGTCATTATGATGCACTGGTGATGCACATCAGTGCATCAGTTTACCAAAAACGTCGCGGCTCTAGCCCGCTACCATTAAAAACAATAATTATTAACAATATAGGCCTACCTAACGAAAATCAACTATTCGTTTAATTTCTCAATAGCAACAACAGTATTCACGTGTATAGTAGGCCTATATTACATATATTATAATTAAATATGTATTACTATTAGTAGTAGTAATATTACTATTACTATTAGTAGTAGTAGTACAAGTATTAGTATTACTATTAGCAATATTTTTAATAATATTATACGGCAGTGTTGTGTTGGATTGGCTATTTGTATGTAGACGTGAAACTACGTCGCGATTTGCCATTCCAGCAGGAGCTAAACTAAATTCATTTTGATTAACCACACGTACGTTTTTTACTACATTTGGAAAATTATCGAAAACCATTAGGCACTTACCTCCGCCTTCCCTGATTTTTGTCGACATGATGTCAAACGCCAACCACGGCGAGTGATATCGTAGCGCCATCTATCGCGCAGCGACGATAATATACGGTGATCATATTATACAAACGACAAATAAAATACGCATCGTACCTATATGGGTTTGGGAAGAATAAGTTTGTATCCCATGGTTACGGTAAAGACAAGAGATGTTTACAAATAAAGTATGCCGTAAGCGTGTATTAGTGAGCGAATGCAGTAGGCAACAGACGTCCACGGATTCTTCTTTATTTTCTTCTTTTTCTTCTTCTTCTTCTTCTTCTTCTTCTTCTTCTTCTTCTTCTTCTTCTTCTTCTTCTTCTTCTTCTTCTTCTTCTTACTACTACTACTACTACTCTCTCTCCTCCTCCTCCTCCT
>NW_014577061.1:1656686-1661887 GCF_000485595.1 Priapulus caudatus | reverse complement strand
CGCGACTATTACTGAAGTGAGACCCTGGGATAAACATTTTTCATATCTAATGGCTCTTGAATGTGTGCCGCCAATACAGGTGTAAGATTCGACAATGTTTTTATCCATATCCTTCGCGTAGCGTTACGCATTATTTCTCATGCGCGACAATAGCGCTTATCCAACGGCAACGGAAAATGTGCATAATTTCATTCAGCGTCGCAGGTTATCAGGATGTTTAAAAAATTCGGATGTTTCTTATTATATCAAGGAATGCCTAAGGAGCAATGCTTCTTACATTTTTTTATAGAAGACTTCATGAGAATTTTTCTCCCGAATTATATATATATTATATTATTATTAAATTATATTATTTCGACAGTATGATTTCTCTTAACAGACAAGTAGGCATGCGTACAGATAAGTCTGGCCCTATAATCTATAGACGTTTGAATATGTTTCGCTTTACAATTACTCTATAATTAGTAGTTTTGATCAACATTTATTGCATCTCACTACTTCTGCGCATGTATTCAGTACTGGTGTATGATTTCAACAAATCTTATGCAGAATCGTAGCTAGCGGACGGGAGCATACAGGGGGCTGTTGCACACAAGGCATTGGTGGCGCGGCTTTGCAAATCCAGGTCAAATGAGTCAACTATTGCCATGGATTGGGTAATTTCAGTAGATGATAGATGTAAGTGATAGATGTAGATGTAGAAGTACGATATAGATGTAGATGTAGATGTAAAAGTAGATGTAGATGTAGATGTAGATGTAAATGTAGATGTAGATGTAGATGTAGATGTAGATGTAGTTGTAGTTGTAAATGTATATATACGTAGATTTTGCATTGCAGCCATTTTTGCTTGTCCATCTTTTCTTAGCGTTTATATTTGTTGCTTTCGCCGTTTACATAACGCCGCAGCATCTGTAATGCATGCCTTTAGTTTTTCGAGTGACTCCCCCTAAAATTCATACACAACGTGCCTGTTTATGTACACCATATCGTTAGTATCGCTCAGCTCAACGTTGAAGGCAAAAACGAATAATGTTATTCGTGCTCATCAGTCCCCCCTGGGACAGCACGGCTGTTTTACACTGGTCGTCAATTACTGCCTCGCCCACACAGCGCGTTAGTGGCGTTCATGAATTCATAAATAATCGTCATGATTGTAAACACATTATTAAAAATACGCGGATCTCAAGTGAAAATTTAAAATATCACTGTAAAATAGGAGAGTATTTCCAAGAAACCATGTATAGCCGAGCAGGTAGCACGCCGCGTCATCTCTCTCAACGGTCGGTGGTTCGAATCCCGCATGTTTTTTAATTATTTTCCTGTTTTCTGTATTCTTCTATCTTTATCCATTTAACTATTGTTTTCCAATTAACGCCTTAATTACATGATTTATTTACAACAATTTAATTAAAATTATTATTTTTTTATTTAATTAAATGTATTATTGTTAATTAAATTTAATTAGGGTTAGGGTTAGGGACCGGAAGTGCAGTGGGAAAAAAAATTTCCCTCCGGGGGCTCCTCTCCTCTTCTCGCTCCTCTCGGGGCGCGCTGTTGGTTTACCATCAAAACTCTAGTATATCTCTATAGGAAACAACCATTATGAACACTTACTATATTACAACAGCTAACACATAAACAGATTAAGTAACACTATAAGAAAGTTCTGTTACAAAACTTATTAAAGCAACATGTTTTTTGATTATGTTTTTCTCCCCAAGGGGAGTGGGCCGATTCTGGAGGTACTGCAATACCAGACCAACCCGTGGAGGTGGGAGTGCAAGCACTGACCTCACCTCCCAATGCCAAAAATCAGTTTAATATTCTGGTCCCCGGTAGGGGACGTATCAGATATTAAGCTGATAAGAACAGATACTACACTTTGATCTTAGCCAAAAGGCCGAGAAGCGATAGCTAACACTAATTAAACATTTCCAAATATACCACGACACTCAGGTAACAGTCTGGGGTGTCAAACTCGTTTTACAAGATTTAATTTTAGTCTTATTGACAATAATTATCTTTAATGCAAACCTGCTGATAAAACGTCTATAGTATAGTAAAGTTATACAAAACATGTCAGAACGCTGCATAACCAATTAAATACCATCGCTAACAAAACTAAAAGGTGGGCATATGTTTCCATGAAACAGAGTATCCGCGTGACGTCAGTGTGGTTAGGGTTTTTGCATCGGTCCTTGATATACGGAAAGTCTGATGCGGAAGTTGATATGAGTAGTATGGAATATGACCATGCGCAACCACAGGCACTTGGACCGTTTCAATAATAAAATGATGTTTAATAAATACAACTTGTCAGTACTAGACCTACCAGTACCAGTACCAGTACCAATAATACTAGTGTTTGATTTGACCTAATAACTTCAACACCGTCCAATACACCGCTGCAACATATAGCGCGCAAGCCATTGTGCATGCACAAATACACAGTGATATAGACTCTATAGGCGCGTTCAAACGGACGTTTTTGGCCCGAGCTGGAAGATAGCTGAGAGGCGGTAGATATTGTACGCATGACTAAAATGTACGCAATCGGGATATTGAGAAGATTCCCCTTTCCCATATGAAGGATGTACTAAATTTCTATTTTTTTATTGAATCCTGTAGCTGAGTAAGTCTTCCTCAATTTAAATACATGTGACTTATCAAATGAAGGACTTAACAAAATATGATTTCTACCAACAGAAAGTGGGCATAGGTTTTAACACGCCTGACTCTATAATGTATGGCACGTATTAAGGAGATTTTGAATATTTTCCTACTTACAATTACTGAAGGGAGTCATTGAGATCGAATTTATTAATATCTAACCACTACGGAGTCTGTGATTAGTACAGGTGTTTAGTTTCAGCCTAATTATACGTGAATAGATTCCGATTTGCATCACGCACTATTTTTTATGCACGACTCTAGCGCCGACCTATTACTGAAGTGAGACCCTGGGATAAACATTTTTCATATCTAATGGCTCTTGAATGTGTGCCACCAATACAGGTGTAAGATTCCGACAATGTTTTTATCCATATCCTTCGCGTAGCGTTACGCATTATTTCTCATGCGCGACAATAGCGCTTATCAACGGCAACGGAACATGTGCATAATTTCATTCAGCGTCGCAGGTTATCAGGATGTTTAAAAAATTGGGATGTTTCTTATTATATCAAGGAATGCCTAAGGAGCAATGCTTCTTACATTATTTTTATAGAAGACTATTCATGAGAATTTTTCTCCCGAATTATATTATATTATATTATTATTAAATTATATTATTTCGACAGTATGATTTCTCTTAACAGACAAGTAGGCATGCGTACAGACAAGTCTGGCCCTATAATCTATAGGACGTTTGGAATATGTTTCGCTTTACAATTACTCTATAATTAGTAGTTTTGATCAACATTTATTGCATCTCACTACTTCTGCGCATGTATTCAGTACTGGTGTATGATTTCAACAAATCTTATGCAGAATCGTAGCTAGCGGACGGGAGCATACAGGGGGCTGTTGCCACACAAGGCATTGGTGGCGCGGCTTTGCAAATCCAGGTCAAATGAGTCAACTACTGCCATGGATTGGGTAATTTCATGTAGATGTAGATGTAAATGTAGATGTAGATGTAGAAGTAGATATAGATGTAGATGTAGATGTAAAAGTAGTTGTAGATGTAGATGTAGATGTAGATGTAAATGTAGATGTAGATGTAGATGTAGATGTAGATGTAGTTGTAGTTGTAAATGTTCTATACTACGTGCACACTCGTGTATATATGCTAAATGATTTACTTAGCATAAACCATAGCATAAACATAACTTGTGAGCGATGGGATCCTGCTGTTGGGAAACTGCTGCCACCTGTGTGCGACCTGCATGGTGGTGCGAAACTGGTTGGTAGCAATAGTGTGCTTGGCTGCAGCAAATAGGTCGCATGAATTAAATATAATTATTGTTAATACGTAGTAATATTTAAATTTACGGATTTTTTTGAAAGTTATGAACTGATGACTTACAGAGTATAATTAAGTAACTAGTCTGAATATTATTGCCTTTTCTCTCAATATCCTTTGCTAATTCTATGTCAAACTTGTAAATTTGCTTTTTACCAATCGCATTCGCTTCTGTTATGTCCTAAAACTTATGTTATAATGTTTAACTCCTATGTTAATACGCTACCTTTCTGCTTCTCATCTATTTCTCTCCCTCTGTAGTTTTTCCATCATGATTATTCACGTGATTCTCTGATGGGGCGACTCCGTAAAAGCAGTAGCTTCTGAAAATATAAATAATAACTAGCAATATATATATATGGTGATTGAATTTGGCTCCCGTATAAATAAATGACCCTCAACCATGACAATCGTATTTCGGTGTAATTGTCAAGATTTAAAATTTAAAATAGGATTCACAGAACCATTATGTGTTTTAGGAGTTTAGCAGCAAGTCTTAATAACTATGCTGTGTGTGTGTAGTAAAGATGATAGCCCCGTCTACACGAGGATTTTGAACCCGGGTTAAGCGTCTACACGAGGGCCTAACGCCGGGTTAACTAACCCGGGATACGTCTTAACACGGGTTAGTGTAACCCCGCGATGTGAGGAGGTTAACTAACCCGGGTTAAGAGCTGTCTCGGGTTAAGCGTCGTGTAGACGCTGCTAACCCGGCATAGCGCATAGTTCATTAGTTACTCTGCGATAGGCGCGTAGTGAATGAGTATTTACATCGATGCGTGCATTCGATGCGATACTTACCGTGCCAAAACCGCTCAAGCGTTGAGCGGTGGCACTCGTGCAGACGCTGCACGTTCCCTAACTCGGTTAAGCTACCCGAGACTGTTCTTAACCGGGATAAAGAAAACCTCGTGTAGACCAATGTGTAGACGAGGCTGATGTCTTAAATTTAGTGGGATTCCTGCTCTGGGAACTGCTGCCACCTGGTGGTCGAAACTGTTGGTAGCAAGTTGATAACTATGGAAGGCCATTACCGCCAAAACCGACCTATTTTAATCGCGCTTAAAATGTATTTTAAGCGCGATTGAATTCCAGCCAATCAGAACAGTGGTTTTTAATATGCGCGATTAAAAACCACTGTTCTGATTGGCTGGAATTCAATCGCGCTTAAAATAAATTTTAAGCGCGATTAAAATAGGTAGGTTTTGGCGGTAATGGCCTTCCATAGATAACG
>NW_014577061.1:1649186-1651686 GCF_000485595.1 Priapulus caudatus | reverse complement strand
CAATAATAAAATGATGGTTAATAAATACAACTTGTCAGTACTAGACCTACCAGTACCAGTACCAGTACCAGTACCAGTACCAGTACCAGTACCAGTACCAGTAATAGTCTTAATGTTTAATTTCACCTAATAACTTCACTTCAACACCGTCCAATACACCGCTGGCAACACATAGGCGCGCACGCCATTGTGCATGCACAAATACACAGTGATATAAGTCGCGTTCACACGGTCATGATTTGGCTCGAGCCAAATGGGCTAGATTTGGCTCGGCCAAATTGGCTCGGGCCGGTTTGAGTCGGCGCGTTCACACGTACGCAAGTGAATACTGTCTGTCAAATTAAAATTAAAATTAAAATAAATTTTATTGCACAAATATCTCACAGATAAATTGGCAGTATGTCGCGAGATGGCGTTGTTTACTATTTAGAGTGTTTACTTACGTTCCGGGTTTAATTATCAATCTTGATTATCAATCTAATTATAAAAATTCGAAAAATTGATCAGGATGCACGTTTTGTGCATCCTGATCAAATTTTTTCGAATTTTTATACTGTTTGGAACTTTTATACTGTTTTGGAATTTTTATACTGTTATAAAGTTATACTTTTTATACTGTTTCAACCGATTCTACCTCTCTGCCGCTCGCCGAAAGCTGGTGCTAAAATTTGGCTCGGGCCTGGTCCGACGTTTTCGATGGGGCCAAATCTGGCTCGGGCCTAATTAGGCTCGGGCCAAAAACGTCCGTGTGAACGCTCGGCTCGAGCCAAATCTGCACGGGCCTAATTAAGCTCGGGCCAAAAAACGTCCGTTTGAACGCGCCTATAGAGTCTATATCACTGTGTATTTGTGCATGCACAATGCGTGCGCGCTATATGTTGCAGGCGGTGTATTGGACGGTGTTGAAGTGAAGTTATTAGTTCAAATCAAAACTAGTATTATTGGTACCTGGTACTGGTACTGGTAGGTCTAGTACTGACAAGTTGTATTTATTAAACATCATTTTATTATTGAAACGGTCCAAGTGCCTGTGGTTGCGCATGGTCATATTCCATACTATCATTCAACTTCCGCATCAGACTTTCCGTATAATCAAGGAACGATGCAAAAACCCTAACCACACTGACGTCGCGCGGATAACTCTGTTTCATGGAAACATATGCCCACCTTTTAGTTTTGTTAGCGATGGTATTTAATGTGTTATGCAGCGTTCTGACATGTTTTGTATAACTTTAATATACTATAGACGTTTTATCAGCAGGTTTGCATTAAAGATAATTATTGTCAATAAGACTAAAATTAAATCTTGTAAAACGAGTTTGACACCCCAGACTGTTACCTGAGTGTCGTGGTATATTTGGAAATGTTTAATTAGTGTTAGCTATCGCTTCTCGGCCTTTTGGCTAAGATCAAAGTGTAGTATCTGTTCTTATCAGCTTAATATCTGATACGTCCCCTACGCGGGGACCAGAATATTAAACTGATTTTTGCATTGGGAGGTGAGGTCAGTGCTTGCACTCCCACCTCCACGGGTTGGTCTGGTATTGCAGTACCTCCAGAATCGGCCCACTCCCCTTGGGGAGAAAAACATAATCAAAAGACATGTTGCTTTAATAAGGTTTGTAACAGAACTTTGTTTCTTATAGTGTTACTTCTGTTTATGTGTTAGCTGTTATAATATAGTAAGTGTTCATAATGGTTGTTTCCTATAAAGATATACTAAAGTTTTGATGGTAAACAACAGCGCGCCCCGAGCGCCCCGAGAGGAGCGAGAAAAGGAGCCCCGGAGGGAAATTTTTTTCCCACTGCAGTTTCCGGACCCTAACCCTAACCCTAACCCTAACCCTAATTAAATTTAATTAACAATAATACATTTAATTAAATAAAAAAATAATAATTTTAATTAAATTGTTGTAAATAAATCATGTAAATATTTGCGTTAATTGGAAAACAATAGTTAAATGGATAAAGATAGAAGAATACAGAAAACAGGAAAATAATTAAAAAACATGCGGGATTCGAACCACCGACCGTTGAGATGACCGGCGTGCTACCTGCTCGGCTATACAGGGTTATTGGAAATCCTCTCCTATTTTACAGTGATATTTTAAATTTTCACTTGAGATCCGCGTTATTTTTTAATAATGTGTTTACAATCATGACGATTATTTATGAATTCATGAACGCCACTAACGCGCTGTGTGGGCGAGGCAGTAATTGACGACCAGTGTAAAACAGCCGTGCTGTCCCAGGGGGGACTGATGAGCACGAATAACATTATTCGTTTTTGCCTTCAACGTTGAGCTGAGCAATACTAACGGATATGGTGTACATAAACAGGCACGTTGTGTATGAATTTTAGGGGGAGTCACTCGAAAAACTAAAGGCATGCATTACAGATGCTGCGGCGTTATGTAAACGGCGAAAGCAACAAATATAAACGCTAAGAAAAGATGGACAAGCAAAAATGGCTGCAATGCAAAATCTACGTATATGATAA
>NW_014577061.1:1645551-1649161 GCF_000485595.1 Priapulus caudatus | reverse complement strand
CATTGCGCAATATCTCACAGAGACGTTATATTTTGCGATAAATTATTCATTAATATGATGGTTAGCCGGTACGTATCGCAGGCATAGATTTACATTAAATATTAATCTCCTTTATCAGTTCAGACCTTGACGTTTTTATGTATATTAGGAATACTGAAAAAGTCGTCTTACCCAAATGTAGTTGTGCCTAAGCAAACTCAAATGTTTACAAATTCCCTTACAGTCCTTTCCTCTTGGCTTCCCTTGCCTCTCGCCCTACTCCCCGCGCGCTTCTTCTCCTAGCCGCCCCCTCAACCATCCTGTCGCGAGTAATTCGCGCGGCCTTCCGTGCTCAGGTCCTCCTCTGCCCCTGCCCTCGCGCAATCTGCTATTTACACAGTATTTGCCCAACTCAGTCCGCACCTGCCACGCGTGTAAATCCTCGCGTGCGTCCACTGCACGCGTGCGAATAACTCCGAAAAAAGCCATATATTTGCCAAAATTACGATTTTAAAAGAGAGAGCACGGTATTCTAGCAATAAGATTTACTATGATCTACATTCCACCAGTAGCACCTCTCTTAAGTAAATAGGTAAGTAAGAACTATGCCCATGTAAGGAGTGCCCGCTGCATACAATAGTCCAGTCACCAATTTCGCTACGTTAGTAGTCAGCGCCAATGCGCCAATATAATCACCATCAGGAGTATATATTTTGCAATTAATATGATTATAATATGGCGTTAGGGTTATCTCAGCATAGATTTATGTCAATACATTGTTATCAGCATGACGGTTGCCTCGTATGATTAGGAGAGCGCCCTAGAACTGTAGGGCTGCAAAATAACCTATTTCATCCCTACCGTCCTTCCTCTTGCTTCCCTTGTCCCTCCGCCAGCTTCTCTTCTTATTGGCCACCCCTCAACAGACTCCCTGCCGCCTTTCCTCAGGCTCCCGCCTCTATCTCCCCTCAGCAGGCTGCTGTATTATGCGAGTTTTCCTCATTCCGTACTGCGGCAGCGTGAAGACGCCGTGCTGCGCACAATGTCAGATAACTCTCGCAGTCGAGAACGAGCATATTTGCGCAAATTACGCCATTTAAAAAGCAGGAGGCGGCTGATATTCTAGCATGACGCAAATAAATTACATCGATAACATTGTCCACCAGTAGACCTCTTTTAAGAAATAGGAGAAGACCTGCATTGTACCAGGTGCGGCCCTGCATATGTAGCCAGTCACAATCTGGCTACGTTAGTGGTTAGCGCTCATGCGCAATATTTCACGAAGTTGAGTATATTATTGCGAATGAGAGGATGCATTTAATTATGCGTTAGGGTAGGGTATCTCAAAATCAGCATTTATGTATCGCAGAGAGACCGGGTAAAGATGGCGTTGCGCAAAAGGATGCGTTGTTTCTGCCGACCGCCGAAAGCCCCGGTTTACAAGTGTAACCGCGCACTTCCTCGTTGGAAGGCGCACTGGGAGACGCCGCACGCGACCGGCTGGGTGAAATATGCTATAGCTATGAAGCTGACCCGCGCTAGTACGGACATATCGCGCGCTGACCGGAAGCGCGCGGGGTGCGCGAATGCGTATTAGCGGGCAGTCCGAACATCCGCCGCAGTTTCGGGACACGTTACAATCGGCCTCACGGCCGACAATCGGCTTTGGAGGGGCCTTTCCGATTATAGATTGACACGCGTTTGTACTCCTCGCGGTACGTGGAACGTTCAGCCGCTCACTTGCCGTATTTTAATCGTAACCTTAGTTGGCGTTCTCCCACTCTCTTTCTCTCTTTCTCGCTATCTCGCGCACGGCGTGCGTGTCTCTGCTCTCGGCTCGGCGTGCCCGCCCCTACGGGCTAAGTAATACACATACACTATAATAAGCATGAGCCGATCAATGCTTCCGAGAAACCTGGGCACTAGCAAGGCGACTGACTTGAAGGTGCAGCTGTTTCAATAAAATGTAATGCTAAAGTGAGATACAAAATCTATTTGACTACGAAAGGCACCTGCGCGCGCAAAAACTTCGCCTGAGCCAGGTTTGTTGGATATAGCATTTCGAGCCGTGCCCGGGGCCGCCACGTGAAGCGCGGGGAGGAGGGAGGCTGCGAATGTCGCGCTCCGCTCGTCTTCGTAAAAACATGTGCACGGCACCTAAAGTGAGATATATTTGGGCAATTGGATGTGCTCAGGCAAAGAGTGTACGCAAAGGATTGCGTATTGCTAGCAGAGCCTACGTGGAAAACGCCGACGGTGCCACACGCCAGCGAAAAATGGTAGCTCGCACGACTGACGATCAAGTCGAGCAGGTTTCGAAGCGCTTCCCTAACATGTGGGCGGGCCTCCTGCGTCAAGAGGTTGATAAAAACTCGCAGGTACGGAGCCAGGCGCTCTTTGGAGATAGATAGCATCTAGACGCGCCAGCCACACGTGGAGCGCCGTACACTTCTTCGTTAAACCTCCTCTGTGATACGACGCTAACTCACTAACGCAGCCAAATTGTGCACCAACTGTTATATGTAGTGGGCGCCTCACATGAAATTCTTCTTCCTTTTCCTTAAGAGCGGCCTACCGAAGAAAGTTAATCATATAAATCTATGCTAGAATACTTCCTCTATTTTTTAAATGGACATATTTCGCAAAATAATATTCTTCTCGGGAGATATTGCGCGTGCGCGAGCACCGTTTCACGCGTGCAGTACGGAATGAGGAAAACTGCATAATATAGCTTGCTGAGAGGAGAGAGAGAGGTAGGAGACTGAGGAAAGGCGGCAAGGAAGATGGCTGAGGGGTGGCATAAGAAGAAGGCGGCTGGGCGAGGGACAAAAGAGGTAAGAGGAAAGACGGTAGGGAATGGAATAGGAGTTTTGCACCCTACATGCTAGGGCGCGCTCCTAATTATAAGCACAGATCTACTGATAAAGGTTTATTATATAAATCTAAGCTGAGATACCCCCTAGCCATATTAAACGCATATTCATCGCAAAATACAACTCATCTGATGAGATATTGCGCATGCGCTAACTCACTAACGTAGCCAGATTGTGTATAACTGTTATATGTAGCGGGCGCCTCACATGCAAGGTCTTCTTCCTTTTTCCTAAGAGTGGTCTACAGATGGAAATTAATCATATATATAAATCTATGCTAGAATACCTCCTCTATTTTTTAAATTTACAATTTTCGCAAAATAATATTCTTCTCGGGAGATATTGCGCGTGCGCGAGCACCGTTTCACGTGTGCAGTACGGACTGAGGAAAACTGCATAATATAGCCTGCTGAGGAGAGAGAGAGGTAAGAGACTGAGAAAAGGTGGTAGGGAAGATGGTTGAGGGGCGGTGGAAGAAGAAGGATGCTGGGCGAGGGACAAGGGAGGCAAGAGGAATTAGGAGCGTAGGAAATGAAATAGGAGTTTTGCACCCTACATGCTAGGGCGCTCTCCTAATTATAAGCACAGGTCTACTGATAAAAGTTTATTATAGATATCTAACCTCTATACTCCTCTAATTTTTAAATGCACAATTCTTGCAAAATAATATTCTTCTCGTGAGCTATTGCGCGAGCGCGAGCACCGTTTCACGTGTGCAGTACGGACTGAGGAAAACTGCATAATATAGCCTGCTGAGG
>NW_014577061.1:1640012-1645526 GCF_000485595.1 Priapulus caudatus | reverse complement strand
TCGTTTCATCGTTTCATAAACGATGAAACGCCGCACACCAGACGATTTTTACTGGCCTTTAACGAAATGCGCTCCATTTAAGAAACAATGTAAAAACAATGTATAACATTTCTCTGGTTAGATTAGATGGAGCGCCTTTGGTTATACATTGTTTTTTTACATTGTCAATGTGTCTTCGTGTTGTGACGTTGCCCCGCGCTCGGTGCAAAAATTCCCCACTTTGAACGTGTTTCTGAACGTGAAATGTGAAAAAAATAAAACTGTGAAAAAAAAGTAAATAGCCCATGCAACGTGTCATGATCTGTAGAATGTTCCGACCAAGTTTGGAGAGGATCCGTTGAGCGGTGCGGAAACGTATAGCCGGACACACACACAAAAAATCCCCAATTTATAATAAGATGATATAATGCTCCCTATTTTTATTCATCACTTTACATGTAGGGTTTACTTCGGAGATTCCATGCATATGCAAAGACTCTTACATGTCCCACAATTTATTCATTCCCCCTATTTTAGTTAGGTCCCATGAGGATGAGCATGAACTGTTTTTGGTATCCATTTTTGGTTCTGTGCATATCATATATTACAGTATATACATGGAAAGTCATAATGAAATTCGCACAACGTTTATTTTTCGCATCATCAAATAAGAATGCGAACAAAGCGAGTAATACTGAGCAGAAATGGGTTATTTTATCAATACTGTATTATCGAGTTGTCCGATCGGGCTACTAGCCAAGAGAATACCTTGTCCGAAATAGACTTTCACTTGTCCCTGGTAATCGTACAACCGCTAGTGTCGAGACAAATTTTACAATGATGTAGATGTAAATAAATATACATATATATTATATTCGCCAATTTGAATTTAAGGTCATGAAGAGAACACACGGATCATCCAATGATCAATGCGCGTGTGAACGCAGTCATTGCACGAAGCCTGAGGAAACGGACCGCCGACTGAAAGATATAAGTACAGTTTTAACAGAACTTACTATTCTCATGATACTGTAGCATGTAGAGGTTAGCGCAATTGTAATAGATATTGTCTGAGAAATATTTTGATTTGCAGGAAATTAAGCCTTTGTTAAGAAACTGTATGTTAAAATAGAATTTATATTGATTCTATATAATTTTTTTTGTAATTTATATAAATTTTTCACGGGCTGCGTGTGTCCGTACTTGTCTGGGTGCGTGCGTGCGTGCGTGCGTGCGTGCGTGCGTGCGTGCGTGCGTGCGTGTGTGTGTGGCGGTCGTGTGTGTGTATGTGTGTGCGTGTGGGGGCGTGTGTTTGTATGGGTGTGTGGTGTGTGTGTGTGTGTGTGTGTGTGTGTGTGTGTGTGTGTGTGTGTCGTGGCGCTGGCCTGTGTGTGGGTGTGTGTGCGTGCGTGCGTGCAGTGGTGCGTGTGGCCGGTCGTGTGTGGTGTGTGTTGTGTCGTATGTGTGTCGTGGCGTGTGCGGTTGACGGTTGCGGTGGCCAGTGCGTTCGCTCGCGTGGGTGGCGGTCCGTGTAGTGTGTGTGTTGCAGTGTGTGCGGGGGGTGTTATTGGTGGGTGTGGTGTGTGTGTGGTGTGTGCGTTGTGTGTGTGTGTGTGTGGTGTGCGTGCGTGCGTGCGTGTGCGTAGTGCTGTGCGTGCGTGCCGTTGCGTTGCGTGCGGTTGCGTTGTGCGTGGTCGGCGTCGTAGCTGTGTGTGTGTTGCGTGGTGCCGTGTGCGTGTGCGTGGCGTGTGCGTGTGCTTGTGCTGTGTGCGTGTGCGTGTGTGTGTATGTGCTTGCTGCGTGCCGTGGTTATGTGCGTGTGTATGTGCGTTGTGTGTGTGTGCGCGCGTCGTGTGTTGTGCGTGTAGCGTGTGCTGTTGTGTGCGTGTGTATGGGTGGCGTGTGCGTAGTGTGTGTGTGGCGTGGCGTGTGCGTGGCTGCGGTGGCGTGTGTGTTGCGTGTGCGTGTGGCGTCGTGCGTGTGGCCGTGTGCGTGTGCGCGTGCGTGTGCCGTTGGCGCGTGCGCGTGCGCGTGCGTGTGGCGTGGTAGTGCCGTGGTGCGTTGTGCGCGTGTGGGTGTTGCGTCTCGCCGCCGTGTGGTGTGTGTGTGGGTGTGTGGGTGTGTTGTGTGTCGTGTGTGTGTGATGTTGGGTGTGTGTTGTGTCCGTCTGTGTGTGTGTGTGTGTGTGTGTCCGTCGGCTGTTTGTGTCTTCCGCGGCGGCCGGCCTAAACCTACATTCTCATCGCCGTGCTCCGCTGGTGTGTGCGTTTGGTTGGCTCGTGTTATATGTTCTTTCCGCGCGTATGTTTCCATTCGCTCGTCGGCCATTAACACTTTTGTCAGTTCCTCAACATATTTATTCTCTCTGCCTGTGTACAAAATGACATTTTCAATGATTAATCCAGTAAGGGACTTAGTGTTATCGCGTGGTCCATTGCAAGTCATTGGGCACAATTCCTAGTTGTCAAGAACGGTTTTTGTCAAAAGGTTTTCAAAGATACAATTCATTACGTAATTAGACTTAAACGCCTTAATTTTTACAGCATACCAAATAAATCCGTTTGTTAACATTTATATTCATCCCAGAGTAATAAACATTGATAATCCAGTATTTAATGAGTTACAAAGGAGGTACAGTAATCATTCAGGGAGCTAACAGAATACTTAAAAATCGTATTATTAAAAACAATAATATGTACCTTATTTTATTATTTCGAAAACATAAATAAATAGTGGAAGAATTGCGAGATACATCGCTACAGCTGCGGGAATAATTCATACTATTGCTATTTCTATATCACTAATCTACCTCCACTATCCACTATCCTATGCTATCTACTATGGGCTTATTTCAGCGTTCAGAACTTCAGGCATCTGGCACGTGAGTTGCCATAAAAGCTTTTATCCAATGTGTTGTGTGATGCCCGCTGTCGGGACGTGCGTGTGTGCGCTGTGTACGGGTTTTTAATTATAGTTCTCATTAGACGATTTGTTTTATGCCATTATTAATTGCCTTGCGAATATTATCTATGCGAATCAGTGTTTAGGGGATTACATTACGCCCTACTTCACAGATATGCCACCTAGTTTAAGATATTTTTTGCAATACTAGCAACGATATCTATCAATATTTGACGGCCTATGCTATACGGGATCGTCTTTGGCACTAAATTAAGTACTCGCTAAGGAAGTTTATGTTTATGTGTGTATGTGATTCAAAAAACGATTCAACATGGGAATCAATCGTAGGATACGAATACTGAGAAACATATATATTAACAATAAAATAATGATGAGAAAATATTTTGCATATTAAATGAGGCCGTGTCTGTGTGCTGTGTCTCCACCAGTGTGCACTAACTGCACGAGACACATTTGCTCAGAGCTCTTTAACCTCTAGCGTGTTTGCTTATATGGTGAGATGACATATAAGCTACGATGTTGTCAATGTGTCATCAAAAGACAGAGAAATTTTGTACTTGGTTAGAATACCAAGGGATCGCAGGATATTATGTCTTAAATATGCGCCTGAATGGTCCATTGTCTATATTCACACACTATCCGCGGGTAAATACTTATTATTATTATTACATGTTTCGTGCACTATTCCCCACTTCCAAACAAAAATGTAGCTAATGTCTCTATTAACGTGTTCATAACGCCTTCGTTGCGAGAAAAACATTCCCAAGTGGTTCTGGGCTAACGCAGATCTCTAAACCAGAGCATAGGTTTTCCGACTGCAAAATCGTATCGGACACAAGAAGTATGAAACCCTGCATTTCTTGCCTACACCGAAATGCTAGACATGTGCCTATAGATCTACAAATAAAAACCTATATTAACACCTACCCTTCCCTTCTGTAATTATGCTTAACGACTATGTAGATATTTTCCTTCTCAAATCCTATCAATGTATTTTCATCATCGTCAGCATCATCATCATCACAGAACATTTGTCATCATTCTCAGTATAGTCATTATTATACACACCCATGTTACCCTGCATCTGCTGCATGACAATATATAAAAGTTCATGTCATTCGTATAAATATTATAATATTATCATATCGTACATGCCACCTCCACAGCAGTAGTGTGTTGTTACGAAAATGCTGTGTTGTTCCATGTTCCGTCGGCACGGCGAAACGAACGCGCGACTCCGGGTGCGTGGGGCAGGGGAGAAGCGAGGCAGAAAGAGAGAGAGGGTGGTTAATGTGGGCAGTGACGGTCTTGTACCGCACACACGGACCACAAGCTCCGGCACAGAAAAACGGACGAGCGAATACAGCCGTCACAAAGAATGTACTGTACTTGAGTTGTTGTGCAGATCGTGGGGAGGGGAGGGGAGGGGAGGGGAGGGAGAGAGAGAGAGAGAGAGAGAGAGAGAGAGAGAGAGAGAGAGAGAGAGAGAGAGAGGGTGGTCAATGTGGGCAGTGACGGTCTTGTACCGCACACATGGACCACATGCTCCGGCACAGAAAAACGGACGAGCGAATATAGCCGTCACAAAGAATGTACTGTACTTGAGTTGCTGTGCAGATCGTGCGGAGGGGAGGGGAGGGGAGGGGAGGGAGATGGGAGAGTCTGAAGATATCTTGCCGATGCCATGTGGTAGGAGAGAGAATGGCTAGTGGAGGTGAGCTATCAATATTAGCAATTTCTCCATAGTCATGCAGCTCGACCTGTAGTCTAGGCAATTAAGTAGGCATCGCCACTGTCATCGAAGTCATCATCATCATCACCACCGCCACCACCACCACCACCACCCACCACCACCACCACCATCATCATCATCACCACTACCACTACCACCATCATCATCATCATCATCATCATTATCATCATCAGTATCAATACCATAGTTGCGCATCCAACACGATGTCACCAGGCTATAATAAAAGCCTTTGCTCACAATTTTATTATACGCAGAACAAAATGTCGCTGAATAAGACAAGGCATTATTAGGTATTATACAGATAAATAAATAAAAAGATAAATAAAATTATAAATAAATAACATATAAATGAAAACTAAATAAATGAATAAACAAATAAATATTATTCGTAATTGATAAATGAACAACAACTATTAGTAAAAAATATTTTTAAAAATAAATGTAATTATGTGAATAAATATATAAAAAGTTAACATGTAATTATGTAAGTATGTAAACAAATAAATATTCAAAAACTAACATGGAAGTATCTAAATAAACAAATGAATAAATAAATGAATTATTGAATTAATTTGATATCACAAAAATGTCACATTAATTCTGTGATTACAATATCTCTTGGTGTTGGTATAAAATTGTAAGATATAAGGTATGAGGACTGTACGAGTCAGTATAGTTTTGTACTTGCGAGTGCGTCTGGTGGGGTTAAGTTGAAAGCGTATGTAACATATAATATCAGCCGCACATACGTGACCTCAAGGGGCCCGTTGTCAGAAACATCGTAAAGTTAATGCTAGTAATGTTAATGCTAAGATAACACTTACGACTAATGTTATGTTAATGTTACGAGAGTAGCGTTA
>NW_014577061.1:1632296-1636826 GCF_000485595.1 Priapulus caudatus | reverse complement strand
CCCCACACACTCACGCTCTCACGCACACACACACACACACACGTACGCACACATACACACGCACACATACACACACACACACACACACACACACACACACACACACACACACACACACACACACACACACACACACACACACATGCAAACGCACGCACGCTCGCATCCACGTACACACGCAGTACCATTATTACTATTACTATTACAGTTATTACTAATCCCCCAAGCACTCAATGTTTCTGTGCTTTATGACTTAGACACTATTTGTAACAATAGCGCTAACCAAATACAATATCATAAGGTAAGGTTTTACGTTTTTATATTGAGGTAGATTCAATCATAATATTGCTACAGCGGAATTTAATGTTTCGTTATTTCTTGTTGCATGCCGTTTGCTTTCTAGTCCTCTTCTGTTACCTTATGTTCATTTTTCACATTTCCTGATTCACCAATAACCAGCACCATCTCAAAAATAAGGACAGTTGCATGCGGTATATGTTCACACGACGGTAACCGCGTTTGTTCACTGCTGATTTTTGTTGTATGTTGTATTGTAGTATATCGCAGTCACCGCATTTACCGAGTCACGACATCAGAAAAATACATCGATAACCATGACAGACAAGCTGCAGATGGAGCGATACAGCCGAGGTAAAAGAAATGTAGCGCATTAGCATAAGAATAACAGAATTATATGCGCTGGCGTACACGAATGTGATTGGGTTAAACGTTCTAGAAAGAATTAGCAATAGGACACAGGAATGGGGCATTACGTTCTTGAACAAATAGAGTAAATGTTCGGGACAAATGTTATAACAATGTGCGTACATGCTGCTACAAATATTGTTTATAGAAAACTGTTCACCCATTTCCATTCAGCTGTTGCAGAAAATGTCGACTGCGAGAATGTGATGTACTTCGGCGAATTTATAACTGATTGGCTCTAACTATAAGACCTGCTGTACACAGATCTTTCAGTAAGTTCGTGAGATGCAGTTGTCATGAAATGTAAAGTCTTCCTTTGTAGCTCATTCATGCCCGCTACGGGACTACTTGCTAGAGTTAGTTTGTACACAGCTTAAGCGTGAATCAAAAACATCATCTTTACTCGAGATATTTTTGTACAGGTTTGGTGAGGTGAGATATAGGTAGCCTGTGGAGAACAGGACATCATCACCTCTAGAGATTACCCACAAAAAACGCAGGAGTCTGCAGGAATATATATGAAGTATGTATAGATATAAGTAGTAAATCCGTTAGTATTCATACATGCACGTGCATACACGCGCTTGCACACGCACAGACAGACGTGTACGCGCACGCATTCACACACATACCCACTCATACATCTACGTCCACCCACACAGTACCTGCCATTATTTATTGAGACTTGCTGCGAACCCCACACACACATAATATGTTCATGTGAATAATGTATTAAAATCTATGAGAATGACATCGAAATATATTATCTTGAGGTAGGAATTATTTATTTATACTGAGGTAAATTTAATCACCATATATTGCTAGTTATTATTTATATTTTCAGTACCTCAAAGCCACTGCGTTTACGGAGTCGCCCCATCAGAATACCACATTGATTATCATGATCGCAAAACTACAGATGGAGAGAGAGATATGAGAAGTGAGAAAGGTAGCGTATTAGCATAGGAATGAGAGAATGCACATGTAGAAATAATTACCATAAAGGGCCGGACACACTAGGCGATTAAATCGGGCGATAAAATCGGGCGACAAAATCGCCCGATTCTATCGCGCGAGTCGAGTGGACACACTAGGCGATTAAATCGCCGGTGAATAAGTCGTGCATGCATGTGCACATAGACGCGCGTGCGTGCGTGCGCACGTACACCTGCGTGCATTCATGCGTGCGTGCGTGTGTATGTAAACGTGCGTGCATGCGTGCGTGTGTGCGTGCGTGTGTGCGTGCGTGTGTGCGTGTGCACGTATACGTGCGTGCGTGCGTGCGTGCGTACACGTGCGTGCATGTGTGCGTGTGCACGTACACGTGCGTGCGTGCGTGCGTGCGTGCGTGTGTACGTACACGTGCGCGCGTGCGTGCGTGCGTGCGTGCGTGCGTGCGTGTGTCACTTACACTGAACACATGCGTGTGTGTGTCGGGGCGTCGTGCAACGTACACGGGGCGCGTGCGTGCATGCATGTGCACGTAAGACGTGCGTGCAGTGGCGTGTGCACGTACACGTGGCGTGCATCTGTGCGTCGCCCGCCTGCCTTGTGCACTTATACAGCGTGCTTGCATGTAGTGTATGCGTTGCGATGCACGTACACATGCGTGCGTGCGGCGTGCATCGCTAATTACACTGACATCAAGCAGCTAATAATACCTAGAGGTAGCACACGAAAAACGGGAAAATAGTGGCTATTTCAGCGACTACATATCACTTGCCCGAGTCTAGAAAATTCATGTCATTCATTAAGCAGAATTCCTTGCTCTCTACAACAAAAACCAACCGCTTGTCAATACGAAGACTCCCTATGGCGGAGATATCGCTCCTAATACCTCCGCCTCCCACGTGGCCTTACACCGCTTCGGCATCCACTATTCAGCACCTACAACAAAGATCGACCATCTGATATATATTAAAACGTTTTGATCTATGCAATGAAATCGGGCGACAAAATCGGCGACGAAATCGGCGGCGATTGATGGACACACTAAGGCGATTTCAGCGCGATTTTGTCGCCCGATTTTATCGCCCGATTTAATCGCCTAGTGTGTCCGGCCCTTAACATAGGGAATTCGATTTAGTGAAAAGCAACTTTAAAAGTTGACATAGAATTAGCAAAGGATATTGAGAGAAAGGCAGTAATATCCTGATAATTACTAAAGAATAAACTTCTAATAATCTAAAACTTCATTAAACCTATCCTATTTTCCTATTAACAATGTATTTAATTCATAAGGCGTTATAACGTTTATCAAGCACGTTTTATAAGCACGTTATCTATGGAAGGCCATTACCGCCAAAACCTACCTATTTTAATCCGCGCTTAAATGTGTATTAAGCGCGATTGAATTCCAGCCAATCAGAACAGTGGTTTTATAATCGCGCATATAAAAACCACTGTTCTGATGGGCTGAATTCAAATCGCGCTTAAATAAATACATTTTAAGCGCGATTAAAATAGGTAGGTTTTGGCGATAATGGCCTTCCATAGTTATCAACTTGCTACCAACAGTTTCGACCACCAGGTGACAGCAGTTCCCAAGAGCAGGAATCCCGCTAAATTTAAGACATCAGCCTCGTCTACACATTGGTCTACACGAGGTTTTCTTATCCCGGGTTAAGAACAGTCTCGGGTAAGCTTAACCCGAGTTAGGGAACGTGCAGCGTCTGCACGAATGCCACCCGCTCAACGCTTGTGCGGTTTTGTCACGTAAGTATCGCATTGAATGCACGCATCGATGTAAATACTCATTCACTACGCCGCCTATCGCAGAGTTAACTAATGAACTATGCGCTATGCCGGGTTAGCAGCGTCTACACGACGCTTAACCCGAGACAGCTCTTAACCCGGGTTAGTTAACCCTCCTCACATCGCGGGGTTACACTAACCCGTGTTAAGACGTATCCCGGGTTAGTTAACCCGGGTGAGGCCCTCGTGTAGACGCTTAACCCGGGATCAAAATCCTCGTGTAGACGGGGCTATCATCTTTCCTACACACACACAGCATTAGTTATTAAGACTTGCTGCTAAACCCCTAAACACATAATGGTTCTGTGAATCCTATTTTAAATTCTAAATCTCTGACAATTACACCGAAATACATTGTCATGGGTTTGAGGGTCATTTATTTATACTGAGCCAAATTCAATCACCATATATATATATATTGCTAGTTATTATTTATATTTTCAGAAGCTACTGCTTTTACGGAGTCGCCCCATCAGAGAATCACGTGAATAATCATGATGGAAAAACTACAGAGGGAGAGAAATAGATGAGAAGCGAGAAAGGTAGCGTATTAACATAGGAGTTACAGAATACGCGTGTAGAATCATTGACATAACATAAGGAATGCGATTTGGTAAAAAGCAAATTTACAAGTTTGACATAGAATTAGCAAAGGATATTGAGAGAAAAGGCAATAATATTCAGACTAGTTACTTAATTACTCTGTAAGTTCATCAAGTTTCATAACTTTCAAAAAAATCGTACATTTTAAATATACTACGTATTAACAATAATTATATTTAATTCATGCACCTATTTGTGCAGCAACGCACCTATTGCTACCAACAGTTTCGACCACCATGCAGGTCGCCACCAGGTGGCAGCAGTTCCCAACAGCAGGAATCCCATTGCTCACGTTATGTTTATGCTATGGTTTATGTAAGTAAATCATTTAGCATATATACACGAGTGTGCACGTAGTATAGAGAGTAGGACGCAATTAATATGCCGCTATATATACAAGTAGGATAATTAATATGCCGCTATATATACGGGTAGGACAATTACCTAATATGCCGCTATATATACGAG
>NW_014577061.1:1629392-1632286 GCF_000485595.1 Priapulus caudatus | reverse complement strand
TACATATTTCAGTAGCTTTCCCTGATCCACAGCTTTCGCGAGAGGTGTGTAACGCAGTGACACAAAGAATAGTATTACACTGTCTATCTAATACACGTACAATACGTCTATGATGCACTAAGCTATATATATATGTTATTTTACTCCCGACAAGATATGCACAAAACCGCTACACAGGTAGGTCAAGCTAGTGTGCGTATGATAACCTCGGCCAACAGATCATATATACCTACACATGCATTATATTATAAACGATAAACAAGTAACAATGAGTAATTGCTCCGGGGCTTGTACGTGCCACGAGGTCGCAGCATCGTCCAGTCATGTACTACAGTAATCGATGGCAAATAATTATATTCGTTTTTATGAAAATGCAACTTAGATATGGAAGACCAGAGACGACATGCGACTTTTTGAGTTTTTGAGTTTCCGAGTTTCTGTATAATATATATAAATGTAACACCAATACTATATAAATAGATTATCAGTCTATTATTAAAACATGTTACTGGTTATTCTTTCTGTTAACAGGAACAGCATATTATACCATAACATACTTAATCACTTTGATTGATTTAACGTAAATTTACATGGTGGGAAGTTAATGACGTCATAGGTAATCTTCTAGGGGTCACCCAAAGGTCAAATTCCAGGTACTAATTACCTTTGATGTGAACATACCACATGTGAAATATCAAAGTGATTGATTGAGAAATGTAGACGATATGGCTAATAACGTCACTGAAATGTGCTAAAATGCAATTTGATGACGTCATAGGTCATTACGTAGGGGTCACTCAAAGGTCAAATTAAGGGTACTAATTAACTTTGATGTGAATATACTACATCTGAAATATCAAAGTGATTGGCTGAAAAATGTAGATGATATGGCTAAAAAAGTCAATGTAATGCAATAAAAGTACAATTTTATGACGTCATAGGTCATTACGTAGGAGTCACCAAATTACGGCTACTAATTGCCTCTACTGTGAACGTACCTCATGTGAATTATCAAGGTAATTGGTTGATAAATGTTGATGATATGACTAATTAAGTCACAAACAATGGGGAAAAATGCTCCAAAAATGTCCCGTTTTATACCTTCCCATAGTTAAAGGGATACTAGACTAAAGGGAGAGATTTTACTGCATACAACTGTACTTACTGTAAAACAAATCGTCTATACCCACACGTACTTGTTACCAGATACCTAATTTAATTGTTATAATTAATTATACATCAACGCTACGAAATTTGAACGGCGCCATTCACACCCGCGACCGTGCTGCCACCCTGAAAAAGTTGCGCCTTTCCCAATATATTTTGCACGTTACAGACCGAGGGCTAATCACAAAGGTGCGATTATAATTATACCTAAATGCTATTTAACCGAACGATGTTCATTTTAGGACAAATTTATCCATAATATAACTGAAACTATATGTCGTTTATAAGATATTACAATCCTTTTGCTTTTAAATTAATAAATAAGAAACACCCTCGGTCTGTAGCCCTTGGCTTAAAAGTCGTTTCGCGCAACTTTTCAGATCGTGCGCGTTCAGTGGCGCCACCGTCGTTTATCAAATTGTAGTCGTTAGTTTTAAAACATTTAAAAAAAAATCTAATGGTGATTGAACCATGAAACTTTTTATGTAGCGTAATTTTAACCTAAATTAACTGAAAATAATTCTAGAACCTAGAGTAAAGGATCCCCAAAGATTCCCAAAAATGGGTCAAAATTCCGTGACAAAAATGCCCGTAACTCGTCACAGGAGTGGAATTTTTTAATTCTGTAAACGGATCTCTGTTTCTTTGTGACTGGGGCTATCGAAAAATTCCATTGGGGTCATTTATAAAAAAATGACCTACTATGCCTATCATTGCTTTTATTTGTTTCACATCGGACATAATAAAATATATGAAAAGGCATGCGCAGATGAAACTTAGAAACTAAGAAACTCGAAAATTCATAAACTCGAAAACTCGGAAACTCAAAAAGTCGTATGTCGTTTCAGGGCTTCCATAGTCTGGTCCGTGTCACGTACGAAATACAGTTCACGTAGTTAATGACCATAAACACGTAGATTCCCTTGATCTCTTGGAGTGGAATATGCACATCTTATCACAGCTGTTGTTTTCTACACGTTTGCTGGTATCACGTTCACAAAATTGCAAGGAGGTAATAAATATATGGCTTCGTTCCGTGAACGAATCTGTCTCAGCAACTAATTAATTCTATTTTAGTTTATCTATACAGCAACGTTACATTACAAAAAGAGCGAAAAGATATATGTTAGAATGTTGATAGGCGAATTGAAACGATATACCATGTTTACCTATCTGAATGCGTCCAATATATTTTACTTTGTATACATCCACGTGTGTTTAACATTCAAGGCATGACTAAATATCTGTCTACACATGTCTCGATTCGCGAAGGCTTATAACTTCGTGGTGTACATCGTTAATCGCGTGGGCCGTCCCTCCTCGCGTCACGATTCAGCCACCGTTGGACCACCGTCCTCGCTCGCCGTGACAAATGCTCTATCGGCTACTCCCCGGTGTCTATCCCTCTACTGCAGCCACCCATAAGCGCGCGACAAAAATCTTAACGCAAAAACTCATCAAAATAACACACGCGCGACATAATGTATAATTAGGCAATTAGTAACACTGTTGCATCGACGCTGTAAAACGCTGAAAACACACACGCGCGCACGCACACACGCGCGCACGCACGCACGAAGACACACATTCTCTATCCCTGAGTCTCGCCCTCTCCTGTTTTCCTTCTCACAAGCAGTTTTTTTACTATTTTTTTATCTCTTTTTCTCGCTCTCGTATGCTCTTTCTCTTTCTCTCTCCCTCCCTTCCTCTCTCCCTTCCTTCTTCTC
>NW_014577061.1:1626216-1629382 GCF_000485595.1 Priapulus caudatus | reverse complement strand
CACACACACACACACACACACACACACACACACACACACACACACACACACACACACACACACACACACACACACACACACACACACACACACACACACACACACACAACACACCCACACGCACACACATGCTCCGCCAAACATCCGCAATTCCAGAGCGTCGCCCATATTTTTGCTGCAAAAACCTCCGCGAGTCTAATCCGCTGCATCATCCGCTGTTACTGTACGCGCACGCTGCAGCATCAGTACCAAAGAACGCTGTAACATATACAGCAGCACGCGAGCTAAAACGGGCGCTGGCGTCACGCCACGACGCCTGCCACTCTTGGCCCGTGGGTTGGTCCAATCCGCCAAATATGGGTAGCCGTGTATCTGTTCGGGTGGCGGCAGACCTAGATGGGCGACTCGTCGCTAACATGTGCTGCAAAATGCCGGCGTTGTCTCTCCGATGGAGCCCATCTAGGAATAATATGGAATTACTCGGCCTAGCGCTGCCAGCTGGCGTGCTAGCTTGGGTCTATTGGCTTGTGTGAAGCCAACGAGCATGTCCTCTGCGTTGCAGTGTTACTGGTTATAACTTTGTTTAGAACTGGGTTTGTGGAGTCTGGACAGGTGAGTGTTTCGTATATTGACTGATACGCACTGTTGTTATACTAGATGATTATGCGTTTAGAAAGATTTTATAGTGGTGTATATATGTAGAATGAACAAATGAACTTGTGATAGTTCTAAAGCTACCCTACGAACATGTCTTGCTCAGAAACCATCTTGGCTAAATCCGTGGTGTATGTGCTCAACATTTTCTATGCTCGTGTACATCTATCCGAGTATTAGATCTTAACCTTTCGTTATTATCATTATTGCCTAAAGGTTTCTAGGCTGCATTTAAGTGTTTTTCTAGGTGGATGGAAGTGCAGGGCTGGTTCCAAACAAACGGGGCCCAAGCACAGCCAGCAAAAAATTATACATAAATTGCGCATTCAATGCAATATGGTAGTCTGCTTGGGCAGTGACAAAACCACGAATCTCTATTTCTTCGTCTTCTCCCCCGGTATTCCATATACTGCGATTATGTTGCATAGCTTGGATTCGCAGGTCTGATATATATATATATATATATATATATATATATATATATATATATATGTAGTCTATAGTTCGTTGTGTGCAGAAACAGATCGACCTTCCAGTTTTCATCACAGAGACGTTCAACTCAATCCTTCATTCGTTAGTCATAACCATCGTGCTATGCCTGGCGCGATTTCCTTAACCATGCGCTATTAGGTTTTATTAGGGTCCCGTGTAAACTAGTTAGTAGCCAACACTGAGGGTCCAGTGTTGCTGGGGGCGGGCACAGCAAAGCTAATGAAAGGGTCGGACAGCTCGCTAACACCATATGATGCGACTGACGAAATTTCTCTATGAACTGTTTTCATATGATGGGTTTTCTACGTCTTGATCGCAATGCACGACATATATTTATTTCTAAACAAAATTGAATGACATCAGACGCAGAGAGTGTGCGCATACAGGCATGTCATGTTATTAGTTATTATAATTTAAAATGCAACATTGTAATCGATGTAGATTCATAGATATATGAATCCATTTTGAAGTACCATCAAGCTTCTTACGAAGAAGAAGAATGCATGGTACCTAATTATCATTTTTATTCGTAAAGCCTATTTGTAATTTATCATATCCGTGTTCAGGCAGTCATAGGCGGTCACTGCGCTGAGGATTTTGTCCCTATACCATATCGTGTATAATAATTAACCTTAATCTATGCATGATTATAAGTCCATAACGTATGGACTCATAATAACGAGGGTAGACACATGCGCCAAGTTCCTATACGTTATGTTATTATCAAGATTGTGTAATATATAATATAAAAATGTATAGATAATATATTCAATACAATACACTTGTTAATATTACAGTGATGTGATTTCGTACTCGCGCCTATTGTGTGAATAACAGCGTATAAAATCCCTGCAGTCGTCGTTATATATTCGGCGAGATGACAGCATACCGCGGGTTCGCGACAACACAAACAAACACGGCATCACCGGTAGTCTAGAAACACCGCGCAGCTGTTGACGTCATTATGACGCTATGAATATAGGCCTACGTGCTTCGCTACGCATCTCGTGGAGTCGGCTTCACATACAGTGGCACTGTAATCTGGTTGCTGGAATCCGCGATGTGCGCGTGCGTGGCAGCGTCCGAGCACGTCTGAGAGATGCGTTAGCTGAAGAGAAACGATTAACAGATTAATCATGCGTCGCCCACGTGTTTTTAATAAGCGCTACATCGTACATGCACGTGATTGGCGTTTACGATTACTTCGAATTTTGGGGATTCATGAGATATGACGCATAGAATGTTACCAAGAGCTAAAAATTTAAGGTATTATTAGTTCTTGGTATTAATTTACGAACTCGAGCTAAGTTTAGAGAATATATTGTGCATACCACAGATTTATCTGGGCAAGTTTTGTCACAAAGTTTCCCGTAGTTTTGACGGATTGTTCTGAACTGCCGAGTAGCTGTTTACCAAGTTTAACTAGCAGACGTTGATCGCCGAGTTTCGAGCGGTTCCCTCTCTATACGGAATTCTTGTACAAATAATCACGGCGAAGGCATGCGCTATTAATAGCACCAGCAGCCGTCTGCGTGGTACAGCAGTGCGCTTGTTTTGCTTCTTGTAAGTCATTACTTACGCAATCAGCTAGCTAATCGCAATTTATTATTGTTACAACATCTCCGACTTTAGAGTCTGGCGACTGATAGAACGTTCGAATCGACGGACAAATACTTTACATTAGCATTTAATAAATCTATATACCCCACTGCGTAACCTTGTGTATACCGTTCATTTGGCCGATGCAGTTAGATTTCATTAGCTGTACAAAAGAACCGTCGTTCCACTGGGTTTAAATTAGCAATAAGCCCTTGCGTTTCCATTATTTAGCTATCGCAACGTGCATGACTGAATGAAAATAGGTATAGCTACAAAATATGTGGTGCAGTATATACGTGTGTACTGTCGATCTCATTTGATTCCGAAACAAGACTTTGAAAAGATTATACCGATCATACAACAACAAAGGTTCTCTCTCTCTCTCTCTCTCTCTCTCTCTCTCTCTCTCTCTCTCTCTCTC
>NW_014577061.1:1620278-1625841 GCF_000485595.1 Priapulus caudatus | reverse complement strand
TATCGATGCACGGCAATACATCTACACAAAATAACACGTGACTAACTCATTACCAAAGAATTATACCAGGAGGACGTAAGCACTCGATTTTAAGCGTTGACAGTCTCGTTGACAGCGCTTCTACCTATTCCAGTTGTCGCATTGAGCGATGGGAGTGCTAGAGGAGTTTGCGCCAACCTTCGTGCAAAAGCCGGGTTTGAAGCGCAAAGATGGCGGATTGCGAATCGAATGCGAGATACAGGCGTCGCCGCTACCAACGGTGAAATGGTCAAAGGGCGACCAGGAGGTAAAGTTACCCACGCCACTCTGTAAAAAAAATATCAAAGGTACCAACGATGAAATGGTCAAAGGGCGACCAGGAGCTAAACTTACTCGCGCGGTAGCAGACAACGTGTAAGTGGATACTCCACGTGGCGAAGAGATTGTCGGTTGAGGATGATTCGGGCGCGCTTGCTTGAAATGAAATCATGAAATCTTGAAGTGAAATGAAATCTTGAACTGAAATCATCGCGATGCATCCGTTCTGTTCGTGTAGGTGAGGGAAGACGAGCATCTGCGTTGTGGGATCGATCAGACAGGTGGCAGTCTCTATGTTGTTTACGTGGAGATCAAGAACGCGACACAAGCTGATGCAGGACAGTACAGCCTGCGGGCCTCGAATAAACTTGGCAATGTCATTTCTACAGTGAATTTGGACTTTGAAGGTTGGTTACTGGAGTGTTGAATGTTAGTGGAATGCCCATTATCAAAGTTTCGCGAGCCCTATGTATACAGATATGTATTTATCTAGTGTTAGCTAAAAAAAAAATTTGGGCAGAGAATATTATGAAAAAATGATATATCACAGGCATCAAAATACGTATATTGTATTAACTGGCAATTTTGTTTGTTTGCAGCCCCAGGAAAACCTGTTCCCAAGTACGTATCACAACCGCAGCAGAAATAGAGATATCGCAGATATTTAATCTTTAATCATTATGTGTATATGGAAATATACAGAGAGAGAGAGAGATGGCGAGAGAGAGAGAGGGAGAGAGAGAGAGAGAGAGAAAGCACATGAAAGAGGAGAAAGAGCAGAGACGAGACGAGAGAGAGAGAGCCTGCCGGCGACCGAGAACCGAGTGACGATAGCCGAAAAAGGGTTATGTGGTGTGTGCGTGCCGTCGCGTGCGTGCCCGTGCGTGCGTGCAGTGCTGTGCAGTGCGGTGTCCCGGGTTCGTGCTGCCGTTTTGGGCGTGCGTTGCCCCTTCCCGTGCGCCGTGCTGGAACCACGTGCGTGCGTGCGTTTGCGTGTGCGTCTAGTGCGTGGTGTGTTGTGAAAGATGAGAGAGAGAGAGAGAGATGATATAGAGAGAGAATGACTGGATTAGAGGATAAAGATAAAGATTAGAGAGATAGAGATAGAATAGAGGATAGAGATACAGATAGCAATAGAGATAGAGATAGCAGATAGAGATAGAGATAGAGATAGGAGAGAAAGAGGAGACGGAGAGAGAGATAGAGCAGAGAGAGGAGGAGAGATAGATGATAGAGCATAATTTATAGGATAGGGATAGAGAGAGAGAGAGAGAGGAGAGAAGCACAGGAGAGAGAGAGAAGGAGAGACGAAGCGCCTTGCGCAAGTCGAGACGAGAGAGAGAGAAGGAGAAGAACTAGAGACGGAGACAGACGGACCTCGCGCCCACTGCGCCGAAGTCTCCTCGGCTCCGCGTGCGAAGAGATGGAGAGAGAAGAGATGATGGAGGACGAGAGATTAGAGACTGGAGAGACGAGACTATACTGCCGCGGACGCGCGAGTACGAGCATGAGAGAGAGAGAGAGACAAAATGAGACGATGAGGGTGGAGAGAAAGAAGAAAGAGATGACGCGCGCGATTATGCGAGAGACCGGAGAGAAGACGAGAGATGAGAGAGAGAGAGAGAGAGAGAGAGAGAGAGAGAGAAGGGGCGGCAAAGCGGGGAAAGAGAGAAGACCGATGTCGGTGGACAGGGGGGGGTGAGAATGGGAGGGAGAGAGAGAGAGAAGAGCAGACAGGAGAGCAGAGGAGAGAGAGAGAGAGAGAATGAGAGAGAGATGAGAGTGAGAGAGAGAAGAATAGACTATGCCAACCAGACAGTAATTAACTGCCGGGCTAACAGGAAGACATTCGCAGACGTTCATATTACAGTAATCCATTCGCAGCCGAGATCTTCACTTCTTAAACTACTTCACGTCTACATCGGCGATGCTTCGAGTCCTCGCCGTCACTGCGCCATGTTTCATTCAATGCTGTAGAATTGATGCAGGTCGACGGACAACCACCCACCTTCTGCGTGAAACTACAAGTGACGGCATGACAAGGAACGCCAATTCGCACTCGTCTTCACCTGCGGAATACTGCGCCGACCCGAAGGCCCGGAGCGTCACGTGGCTGCGCACGACGTGCGTCTGAACGCCGACGTCGGCCGCCACGCGTCGTAGCTGGACGCAGACGGTTCGATGCGCCGCCGTACATACGCAGCCATGATTTTCCCGCCGGCTTGTTTATTCGCGTAGGGGCTGCATGGGGCAAGGGGGGAATGGGGTGGGAGTAGTCATGGACGGGTGGGAGGGATGCGGGCGAATGTTTATTATGGCTATGCGTAGTGGTAAAGCCAGTGCCGCATGTCGAACGTCTGTCACTGTAGGGTCATAACTTCTCACATATCACTGCACATATATGAAGTTAACTAGTAAACGCATATTCGATGAGTTGTGATTTTTGTTATTTTTTTTTTTTTTTTTCGTTTTTTTTTTTTTTTTTTTTTTTTTTTTTTTTTTTTTTTTTTTTTTTTTTTTTTTTTTTTTTTTTTTTTTTTTTTTTTTTTGTTTTTTTGTTTCTTTTTTTTTTTTTTTTTTACCTGCCCAAAATGAAATGCGTTCCCGACATAATGTAGGACGGAAATACGAAAGCATAAAAAAGAACGTCGTAAAGCCATATGTAACGCACTTCACACTCCGCGCCGCTGGAATCATTTAATCTCGCAGTCGTATAATCGCGCGTATCGATATATACAAACCTGTCGTCCGTTGCAGGCAAAGTCTCGCACGATTGCCAACCTTGCTCCGGTGACCGTTTCACGGTCGAAGTGCGGAAGCTACAAGACATCGCAAGAAAGTCTCGCCGAGAGACAACGGGGCACGAATCTACGAATCATCTGGGAGTTGTAAGTTGTTTCGCCTGTGCGCGGCGTGTTACCCACTACGTTACATGCGCAACGCCAATGCGCATATCACGAAGTGAATCATTGAAGAACATGCTATACTTTACAATACACGAAACTATTTTCGACAGATTCAAAAGCTCCGTTTTGAAAATTGCTATTGCGGATTATATTGATTGTCTGTAAACCTTTTCCATTAGATAACCTTATTTACTTGGGAAAAATGCTATTATTTCAATTCCTTCATATGATACACTTTTGCACGCATGATTAACAATAATCAAGTCGTTATATCACAGCCCCCGGCAATTGGCTTTTCCGAAGAAGGGCTATCAACCAACGTTCACCCACAAGCGTGATCCCAGCAGTCTGGAGGATGCGATACTATCACGTTTTGAGTGTCGTCTCAGCTCGATCCTTAAGTCAAGCCATTCGTGGTATCATCGGCGACAAGCAGATGAAAATGTGTGATTCGTCGCTCCTACCGCGACTCTCGGAGCGTTACCAATTGCTCCGCATGTCTTCCCTTCTTTCTCGTTCTGGCTCCGTTCTCACCCTCCCTTTTTCTCTCTCTCTCCTCCTCCTCTCTCTCTCTCTCTCTCTCTCTCTCTCTCTCTCTCTCTCTATCTCTCACCCTCTTACTCTCTAGCGCGCGTGATCTCGTTCCTATATGTTTCTCTTTCGCATGTGCTATTTCTTTCGCTCTTTCTTCCTAATTATTTTTTTCTTCTCGTTCCTCGCTCGCTTTTCCAACGTTTTTACGTCTTTCTGTGCCCTCTCTCTCTCTCTCTGTCTCTGTCTCTTTCTCTTTCTCTTACTCTCACTCTCTGTTTCGTACTCTCTCCTTATGTGCTGCTTTCAAATAATTAAAATGAATAACGATGCGTGCTTTCTATGCATGCACACTCATCACATTGGAACTGACTCGCAGGGAGAGTGGTCGCTGGAAGATGTCAATGACTGGTGGTCCTGACTTCCTGCTCACGCTTGAGATCGGCCGCGCCGTCGCTAGGGACGCTGGGGAATATCGCTGCGTCGCCACCTCTAAGCGCGGCGAAGCCACCTGCAACATCACGCTGTCGTTTGAAGGTATGGCAAATTGTGCGGCTAGTTAAGGCATTGCGAAGTGCCGAGACGGGTGGGTGAAGTGTGGGTGTTAGTTGTCGAAAACTACGGCCAATTTGTACCCATGCAATTTTTTAAACGTATAGAACTTGTGGACATGGTGTAAATAGCGGTGTATAATATTGCGCCCATGTTTGTAGAAAAATGTAGTACTTGCAAGTATCTACCGGAATATAATCGACCAACTGATAATTCGTCAGAGAAATTTATTCACGTGGTAACGCAATTTTCAGTTGCAACAGTGTGATTATGGCGCATAGATGTTACAGCATTAACGCAATATAATTGGGTTATTACATCAGTTCATCACGTGTCCGTATATATGCAGAGGCGGCCGGCAAAAAGTTGAAGGTGAGCCACCTAAAGGCACCCAGGTACCTGCAGAAGCCGACGCTGCGGCTTGAGGGTGGCGTGCTCATCATGGAGTGCATCATGGAGGCAGACCCGCAGCCCGAGGTGCGCTGGTTCCACGACAACACGCGCCTGCAAGATGGCGGCCGCTTCCGCGTCAGAACCGCGAGACAGCAGAACAACCTCTACCTTCTCGCCCTCGAGATATCCGTAAGTATAGCGAGATGATTGTCATACCGACTGTCTTCTTTAGTTAAAGCTTCGACAGGAATATAACACTAGATTAGATAGATGAGATTTAACAAATAGAAAGGTTTTTCCTGCTATAGAATAAAAAGAATTCAAATTCTATGGACAGTTCGACACAGAGTTTTCGGATTGGAATATACGAATCTCTGTCTAATTGTCTATTAGCCAATGGCATCTTCAGATGCTTATATTCGGGAGAAAATTTCGATTTCGTTGTGTATGCACAGGCCTCGTACCCAACAATCCGTATAATATATGTAATAATATAATATATAATATACTTTATATTAGATATTTATATTATATGATAGCAACGTTATTGTGCAGCACCGTTGCCTTTCATTGATTGATATTATTCGGGAATTGCAGCAACCGAAGCTGAGCGACGGAGGCGTCTACAGATGCTGCGCAACCAACGGAGTCGGCGAAAGCAATGCCAACATAACTCTGAACTTGGAAGGTCAGTCAGTGCTGCCCTTGTGCAAATGAATCCTGCACCAGATGCTCTGTGCTAATGACTTCGGTGCAATGCTAATACAGTACTGATAACGTACCTAATAAGACGTTGGTTTTTGGCTCATTGTGACAATAGCTATGCGAATAGTAAAAATACTATATATATATATATATATATATATATATATATATATATATAT
>NW_014577061.1:1618276-1619963 GCF_000485595.1 Priapulus caudatus | reverse complement strand
TGTGTGTGTGTGTGTGTGTGTGTGTGTGTGTGTGTGTGTCGTCGTGTCGTGTGTCGTGTCGTCGGCGTGTGTCGTGTAGTGTGTGTGTGTAGTAGTAGTAAGAGAGAGAGAGAGAGAGAGAGAGAGAGTGAGAAAGAGAGAGTGAGAGAGAGAGAGACTAGCCAACCAGACAGTATTACCTGCTGGTAACAGGAAACATTCGCAGACGTTCATATACTGTAATCCATCGCAGCCGAGATTTCACTTCTTAAACTACTTCACGTCTACATCGGCGTGCTTCGTCCCGCCGTCCTGCGCCATGTTTCATCAATGCTGATGATTGATGCAGGGTCGAAGGACAGCCACCCACCTTCTGCGTGAAACCTACAGTCAGGCATGACAAGGAACGCAATCGCCTCGTCTTCACCTGCGGAATACTCGCCGACCCGAAGCCCGAGGTCACGTGGCTGCGCAACGACGTGCGTCTGACGGACGTCGGCCGCCACGGCGTCGTGCTGGACGCAGACGGTGAGCGCCGCCGTAATACGAGCCGGCCATGTTGCTCCCGCCGGCTTGTTTATTCGCGTAGGGGTGCATGGGGGCAGAGGGAATGGGGTGGGAGTAGATGGGACGGGGTGGGTGGATGGCGGGCGAATGTTTATTATGGTACGTAGTGGTAAAGCCAGTGCCATGGCGAACGTCTGTCACTGTAGGGGTCATAACTTCTTCACATATCACTGCACATAATATTAATTAACTATACGGATATTCATGAGTGTGATTTTTGTTATACCTGCAAATGAAATGCGTTCGCGACATAATGTAGGGACGGAAATACGAAAGTAAAAAAGGAACGTGTAAAGCCATATGTAACGCATTCACACTCCGCGCGCTGGAAATATTAATCTCGCAGTCGTTAATCCCGCGTAGTCGATTATACAAACCTGTCGTCGCGTTGCAGGCAAATCTCGCTACGATGCAACCTTGTCCGTGGACCGTGTCACGGTCGAAGATGCCGGAAGCTACAAGATCATCGCAAGAAATGTCCTCGGAGAGACAACGGGCACGATCACGATCAATCTGGATTGTAAGTTGTTTCGCCTGTGCGCGCGTGTTACCACACGTACATGCGCAACGCCATCGCATATCACGAAGTGTATCATTGGAAAAACATGCTATACTCTACAATTCACGATTGATACTATTTCGACAGATTGAGCTCCGTTTGAAAATTGCTATGGATTATATTGATATTACTTGGGAAAAGCTATTATTTCAATTCCTTCATATGATACCACTTTGCACGCATGATTAACAATATATCAATTCGTATATTCACAGCCACGGCAATGGCTCTTCCGAAGAAGGGTATCAAACCAACGTTCACCCACAAGCCGGTGATCCAGCAGTCGGAGGATGGCGATACCATCACGTTTGAGTGTCGTCTCAGCTCCGATCCTAAGTCAACCATTGCGTGGTATCATGGCGACAAGCAGATGAGGTGATTCGTCGCTCCTACCACGACTCTCGAAGTTACCCAATTGCCCGCATGTCTTCCCTTCTTTCTCTTTCTGGCTCCGTCCTCACCCTCCCTTCTCTCTCTTTCTTCTTTTCTTCCCTGTTTGTCTCCATCTCTCTCTCTCTCTCTCTCCTCCTCTCTCTCTCTCTCTCTCTCTCTCTCTCTCTCTCTCTCTCTCTCTCTCTCTCT
>NW_014577061.1:1615869-1617568 GCF_000485595.1 Priapulus caudatus | reverse complement strand
CGCGAGTAACTAGGAAGTCTATGGTGTACTATGGGGGGGAGTAACTAGGCAACAGATAACTAGAGAGTCTGGTAACTAGGGAACGAGTAACGGGGAAGTCTGGCAACTAGGGAGTCCGGTAACTTGGGAGTCTAGTAATTAAGAAGCGAGTAACTAGGAAGTCTATGGTGTACTATGGGGGGGAGTAACTAGGCAACAGATAACTAGAGAGTCTGGTAACTAGAGAGCGGGTAACTGGGTAGGCGGGCGGGTAACTTGGAATCGGATATTTAGGGAGTCTGGACGCATTCGTGTCTAGCTAGCGATGAGTGCGATAACTTACAAATGCAATGCAAGAATCACGACAAATGATCAAAGATAAAAATCAGAAAATATTAAACAGTCCTTATTTCGCCGCACGCGCTGTATATCATGTTATTCGCTATTAATTCGCGTTTCATTTTTTTGCCGTTACAGGGAGTCACGGAGGCGGACAGAGGTCTGTATAAAGTTACCGCCAGCAACAACATGGGAGAGGCGTCGGCTGAATTGGAAGTCAAGTAAGTGGGGATGTCATATTAGAACTGGAGGGCGAGTTCCATCGAAGTCACTGCTGTTATGGTTTCGAGCAATGTACTCTATACCGATATGCCTCAGTCGACACTGCTAAAAAAAGCAATTTATCTCACTCGCGCAAGGCTAACAACCTCATATATAGACGAGCTAGTAGTTTTGCTAGACAAAGCCTGTAAATGAAGCCAAAACACCGCAACTGCCGAGGGCCTATGCTCTACGATTGGAGTCAAATGACTGAAAGGTGTCATATTAGAGATCCCGTAATAAGGGCTATGCGCAGAGCAAACGACGCTAGAAAATCTAAATGCAGATGCAACGATATTTAGCTTGCAGCTATTTTGGTTGCGCATTTCCATGTAGTTGCATCTATTGTCACAAGCAATAAGTGTCAGAAATCAAACATACCATAGATAGCTAGCTTGAAGAAGGTCTATCTATCTAGGTTAGCGGTGTAAATGATAAATATAGCCTAAAACAATTTCCAGAAGAGAGCATCCCGAAGCGTCTGCCACGTGCCTTCCCTATTATACCTCCACAAAGCGCAGTTCTATAATGAGAGACTGCCTGCCAGCCTAATTTTTGCCTAGAGGATATTCATGTTATCATGTTTCCATCCATCTGCGATAAATAGCTTTCCGTCATGTGTTTTTGATTTTCCAAGACGAAGCTGCGTAGGCGACGGCCAGCGAATAAGCTATATAACCGAGGAATCGGCATAAGCAAAACCGAATTGTTTACCGTGATAAAGCACATTTATAATGCGACGAAACCAACAAACGAGTCTGAAACCAATCGGAGACCGACCATCGAGAAGTAGAATACAGCAGAATAGACGAGATTAGATTATTATTTTGACGCGCGTAAACCTCATATCTATTCTGTTATAATTCACTTTAGGGATGAGGTCAAGATTGAGATCGAAGAGAAGAAGCAGAAACCTTCCTTTGTGGAGAAGCTCGTTGACAAGAATGGGATTGTCGCAGGCCTTATTGAGCTTACCTGTAAAGTCGAGGGTCATCCCATGCCAACGGTGACCTGGTACAGGTAAGTGCGACAATCACAGTTAAGCCCTGTCTACATTAGCAAACTTTAGTTTGCAAACTCGAGCAAACTCCGAGTTTGTTAAAGTTTGGAGAAGTTTGTG
>NW_014577061.1:1611666-1613930 GCF_000485595.1 Priapulus caudatus | reverse complement strand
GAAGGCCACGTAAGTTGTAGCAAAGTCCCGATTACCACGTTGTCATCCATCCGCAACGCGTTTAATTTACTTCATATGCAACAATGTGGATTATATTACATACAACGATCTGCCTTACATTACATACAATGATGCGGCTTATCTTACATGCAACGATGTGGATTATATTACATGCAACGATCTGTCTTACATTACATACAACGATGCGACTTATCTTACATACAACGATGTGGATTATATTACATGCAACGATCTGTCTTACATTACATACAACGATGCGACTTATCTTACATGCAACGATGTGGATTATATTACATGCAACGATCTGTCTTACATTACATACAACGATGCGACTTATCTTACATGCCAACTAACCAGCTGCGGTATTATTCTGGCGGAATCAAACATAAAAATCATGAAGACATTAACCTCAGTGGCAGCACCTTCCCCACTGATCGCTCTTAAAGCAAATATCTTCATGCATCAATCCGTCAAAATGCGCCGAACGCAAGTACCGTAATCTTAATGTACAAGCACGAAGTACGGTAACGCTGCAACTTAGCATTTGATACATATATTACGTGCGTTTTCTCGTAGTGTTAAGTGGTACAGAGACACTCACGAACTACGCTCGGACGAAAAGTTCACGATTGAAACTAAAGATGGCAGATACATTTTGCGCATCAAGAATCCAGAGGTCACCGATGTCAGTCAGTACAACATCAAATGCAACAAAGTGACGTCTGCTGCACGACTCGTCGTAATCGGTAAGGCTGCATTTTAGTCGCATAAATTACATGTGTTTAATGTACCAAGCGCACGATGAGTTTCTATTTTGCCTATACGTTTGTAACCGATTGTACTCATCTCTTTAACACACAAAATCTTGGCTGAGTGATCGCGTTTTAGTAACAAGTACAAAACGATGTATTTTTTTTCTATCCATGCACCCACCTTGCATGTGTCTAGGTCAATTGTTAGTTTTACTTACGGAAATCGTGGAGAAGTGTTTAAAAAATAACTTTACGTCGAAAAGCAAATTGCTGGAAACTTGTCTAACTTTGATATATTTTTTCTGCAGTTGCGCCCAAGATTAAGAAAGAATTCATGCAAGATATTAAGATGAAAACAACACAAACATTATCATTCGAAGTGCCCATCAGTGGTGTACCAGCCCCGACTGCTACCTGGAAAGTGGGTGACAAGGTTGTCAAGTCAAAGGGCAGGTATGTGCAAACGGCATTACATTCCTTACAGAATGATTGCGTCGTTAATTAAGATAATTTTTAATTGACAGTTGGAAGGGTCTGGAATCAGTATAATCGGACTAAGTAATCATGTATCAAAAATATACTACTATATATATATATATATTTATATATATATATATATTAATTAGTTTCCCTGCAAAATGTTCAAGTGCTTGTTTCACATTTACCGCGTCGTGTTGGATGCAGTCTTAGGTTTTATTGAGTCGACCGTCGAGCTTACGGATTATTGTAATAACAATACTGCGTACCAGGCAAAGTAGCTAACAAGGGTTTCCGTGGCTATAAAAGCCAAGGTTTCGCACAGCAGTGTCACTACACAGTCACGTAACGCTCTCACTGGACTAAATAATATGGGTCACCCGTCATATTTATCCATACTCGTGCAGAGGCGCTTCGTACGTGCGCGCATTCGTAACTGCACACATGCGCGTATGCGTGTATGTGCGCGAACGCGTTGCATCGTTAGGATTGCGCGTGTCCTATACATTACGCGGCGCAAACAGACGCAATAGCGTTTCATCAAAATAGCTACCGTCATAATAAATAAATCATTAGTTGGCTTGACAGCTAGTGTTACAAGTTGGTAACTAGAAAGTCTGGACGCGTGCAAAACGTTAGCGACGAGTGGAATATTCTACTAACGTGTTATCTCGACATCATATCGAATACTCTATTAAAACTGTTGTGCGATCACAACCATGGGTGACGAGAATGGATTTTTGGTTTCGAAAGCAACCTGAGTAACGCCAGGTCCCCCCACCCACTAATTCATATGTTTACCTAAATGTTTTCACCACAGGTTCAAGATAGAGACGACAGAGAAGTTAGCAAAATTGACAGTTAAGAATACAGAACAGGAGGACAGAGGAGAATACACATTGGAAGTGAAGAACGAAGCAGGCAGTGACTCGCACACTGTTGCAGTTACCATGCTAAGTAAGCTACCTGCAGCAACATTTGCGTTATTAGATGCCGCTAAATGTATATACTATA
>NW_014577061.1:1601830-1608673 GCF_000485595.1 Priapulus caudatus | reverse complement strand
CAACAATATGGATTATCTTACATGCAACGATTCTGTCTTACATTACATACAATGATGCGACTTATCTTACATGCAACAATATGGATTATCTTACATGCAACGATCTGTCTTACATTACATACAACGATGCGACTTATCTTACATACAACGATGTGGATCATATTACATGCAACATTTATAATCCACATTGTTGCATGTAAGATAAGTCGCATCGTTGTATGTAAGATAAGTCGCATCATTGTATGTAATGTAAGACAGATCGTTGCATGTAATATAATCCATATTGTTGCATGTAAGATAAGCCGCATCATTGTATGTAATGTAAGACAGATCGTTGCATGTAATATAATCCATATTGTTGCATGTAAGATAAGCCGCATCATTGTATGTAATGTAAGACAGATCGTTGCATGTAACTGCCTTACATTACATACAATGATGCGGCTTATCTTACATGCAACAATATGGATTATATTACATGCAACGATCTGTCTTACATTACATACAATGATGCGGCTTATCTTACATGCAACGATGTAGATTATATTACATGCAACGATCTGTCTTACATTACATACAATGATGCGGCTTATCTTACATGCAACAATATGGATTATATTACATGCAACGATGCGACTTGCAGTATGTACGCCGTTGTGAATTTTACATGCCAACTAACCAGCTGCGGTATTATTCTGGCGGGATCAAACATAAAAATTATGAAGACATTAACCTCAGTGGCAGCACCTTCCCCACTGATCGCTCTTAAAGCAAATATCTTCATGCATCAATCCGTCAAAATGCGCCGAACGCAAGTACCGTAATCTTAATGTACAAGCACGAAGTACGGTAACGCTGCAACTTAGCATTTGATAAATATATTACGTGCGTTTTCTCGTAGGGTTAAGTGGTACAGAGACACTCACGAACTACGCTCGGACGACAAGTTCACGATTGAAACTAAAGATGGCAGATACATTTTGCGCATCAAGAATCCAGAGGTCACCGATGTCAGTCAGTACAACATCAAATGTAACAAAGTGACGTCTGCTGCACGACTCGCCGTAATCGGTAAGGCTGCATTTTAGTCGCATAAATACATGTGTTTAATGTACCAAGCGCACGATGAGTTCCTATTTTGCCTATACGTTTGTAACCGATTGTACTCATCTCTTTAACACACAAAATCTTGGCTGAGTGATCGCGTTTTAGTAACAAGTACAAAACGATGTATTTTTTTTCTATCCATGCACCCACCTTGCATATGTCTAGGTCAATTGTTAGTTTTACTTACGGAAATCGCGGAGAAGTGTTTAGAAAATAACTTTACGTCGAAAAAAAAATTGCTGGAAACTTGTCTAACTTTGATATATTTTTTCTGCAGTTGCGCCCAAGATTAAGAAAGAATTCATGCAAGATATTAAGATGAAAACAACACAAACATTATCATTCGAAGTGCCCATCAGTGGTGTACCAGCCCCGACTGCTACCTGGAAAGTGGGTGACAAGGTTGTCAAGTCAAAGGGCAGGTATGTGCAAACGGCATTACATTCCTTACAGAATGATTGCGTCGTTAATTAAGATAATTTTTAATTGACAGTTGGAAGGGTCTGGAATCAGTATAATCGGACTAAGTAATCCTGTATCAAAAATATACTACTATATATATATATATATATATTAATTAGTTTCCCTGCAAAATGTTCAAGTGCTTGTTTCACATTTTCCGCGTCGTGTTGGATGCAGTCTTAGCTTTTATTGAGTCGACCGGCGAGCTTACGGATTATTGTAATAACAATACTGCGTACCAGGCAAAGTAGCTAACAAGGGTTTCCGTGGCTATAAAAGCCAAGGTTTCGCACAGCAGTGTCACTACACAGTCACGTAACGCTCTCACTGGACTAAATAATATGGGTCACCCGTCATATTTATCCATACTCGTGCAGAGGCGCTTCGTACGTGCGCGCATTCGTAACTGCACACATGCGCGTATGCGTGTATGTGCGCGAACGCGTTGCATCGTTAGGATTGTGCGTGTCCTATACATTACGCTGCGCAAACATACGCAATAGCGTTTCATCAAAATAGCTACCGTCATAATAAATAAATCATTAGTTGGCTTGACAGCTAGTGTTACAAGTTGGTAACTAGAAAGTCTGGACGCGTGCAAAACGTTAGCGACGAGTGGAATATTCTACTAACGTGTTATCTCGACATCATATCGAATACTCTATTAAAACTGTTGTGCGATCACAACCATGGGTGACGAGAATGGATTTTTGGTTTCGAAAGCAACCTGAGCACGCCCCCCACCCACTAATTCATATGTTTACCTAAATGTTTTCACCACAGGTTCAAGATAGAGACGACAGAGAAGTTAGCAAAATTGACAGTTAAGAATACAGAACAAGAGGACAGAGGAGAATACACATTGGAAGTGAAGAACGAAGCAGGCAGTGACTCGCACACTGTTGCAGTTACCATGCTAAGTAAGCTACCTGCAGCAACATTTGCGTTATTAGATGCCGCTAAATGTATATACTATACTATCTTACTCGGATCTCGACGACACTATCATGTACACACACACACACGCGCGCACACACACACACACACACACACACACACACACACACACACACACATACACAAACGCACACACACACCACGCGCGCGCGCGCGCGCACGCACGCACGCACGCACACACAAACATATATATATATATATATATATATATAAATATATATATATATATATATTAACATAAAGAAGCCGGTGTCATGTCCTCCCTATTAATATAAAGTTCAATGAATCAAATAGCAATTTACACAAACAATACCGTAATAAGATTGTTGATATGCACAGAAAATCTAACCTTGTACTTATCGAACCTTGTGCTTACCGTACGCTCGTGTCACGCCACTGCAGCCAAACCAGGGCCACCCGAGTCGCTACAGGTGAATGACATTACGAAGAACAGCTGTGAGCTGTCGTGGGACGAACCGACAGACAACGGTGGTTCTAATATCACGCACTACATCGTCGAGAAGAAGGACTTGCGCGAAGGCACCTGGAAGGGTGTAGAGGAGCCACAGGAAACGTCCGTCAAGGTCAGGCATTGGGAATTCGCATGCAGAAGAATAATTTTTGTTCTTTCTTTTTATTTCGAAATATAAACAAAATGCTGATATTGTTTACCGTGGCAACCGTCACTTGTATGTTTGTATAATTATGTTAATACATTCATAAATGCATTGGTAGATATCATATTATTGTTTTAGTAGTCTTGCGTAATGTGCTTGCCGGGGCTTATAATGCATATTTTACGAGTATCTAAAGGCAAAGTAAGACTAAGCACTCCTCGCCACTGAAGTGCTAGGAATAGACACAAGTTAGGTGTTGCGTCGTACGTATTTGCCATGTTTGTGAATTAAGCTAAAGACATTGTTGCTTGCCTTGTCTTGTGCAGGTAACGAGACTCGCTAACAAGAAAGAGTACAAGTTCCGAGTGAGAGCCGTCAACAGGCAGGGAGAATCCGACTGGGTCATTACCAAGGAGATGGTTGCTAAGAACCCATTCGGTGAGACGGTGACAACATTCTGTCATGAGTAACGTCGGACTGTGGTAGATAATGGTATTATCGCAACATGCATTGCAGCAGTAATCTAAGAGGGGCATTAAGGATATGTTGCAAATTCAAATATAGGTATCATTGAGTTAGAGCTGTAGATTCCTAATAGGAAATGTATGTACTAATATCTGAATGCCTCAAAATTGAAAAGCCACTCACTTTCTGTCTGCCGTAGCAATAAGCGAAACTATACATGAATTTATGTATGTTATTATATATAAATATTTGTCTTTTTTCTAGACGTCCCCGATGCTCCAGCGGCACCCACTATTGTTGATTTCGATATAAACTTCGTGGACCTAAGCTGGACACCACCGGACAGTGATGGTGGCGCCCCTATTGAGCAATATATCATTGAACAGAAGGACAAATACAGCTCCAACTGGGTTGAATCCAAGAGAGTGCCTGCTGATACACTGAAGGTAGACGAATTAGCAAAATACACCGAAAACATAACAGGACACCGTTCGATGAGAAACAAATATTGAATTGAAAAATAATGTTAAAATATCCAAATTAATTTACTGTGCAACTGTAAGTGTTAGATTACTTGTAGGTTTTGTAAAAATACAGGTTAACCTCCGATTTTATCTACAGTGTACTGTAAAGGATTTGATGGAAAAGGTGGAATACGAATTCCGTATTCGCGCAGTGAACGAGGAAGGCGCCAGCAAGCCTAGCCCTCCATCGGCGCCTGTACTCTCGAAGGCCAAAAATGGTAAGCAGCGAATTCTGCATTCAATTCCAAATTCTGATTCCACGATCTGGTGCTACTTCTAAATTCAATTCCCGATCTCTGCTCAATTAAATCCTTCTTCTAATTCTAATTCTAAATCCAATTCAAATTCGTAATTATTCATCGATAATTCCTGACGCGCATATTCTGCGCCAACGAATCGCGCAGATTGCCTCACGTCAATCCATGATGATGGACATTACCATTATCGATCTCATGATCTCACGATCACGGATCGCTTCTATTCTTCACAGATCAGTCTTAGTTACAGTCTGTGAGTGATCGTATCCGTATGACCACCCCAGGGCCGGATTTAGGCATAGGTTAAACACCCTACAGCTTAGGGCCTCACAGTCTGAAAAGGGCCTTTCAAAATCTCCTATTGTGTAATATAAAGCATATTTTTAAAGTTCTACAGGAGCAACTCTTCCCCCTACCCTGCACGAATTTGTTATACATCGTTGCGGCCATCTTGCCAAGTTTAGCTGTTACACAGTCTTATTCTCTATTAACAATTGCCAAATAGGGTCTACAGCTTCTCATAGCTTAGGGCATCACCATGTCTAAATTCGGGCCATCCCGTAGCATCACAACTATATAGATCTATCTCGTACCGTAAACACAGCGAATCACGCAGGGAAATTTAAATGCTTGTGTTATATATATTATCTGCAGTGCCACCTAAGATTGATAAGGCCAGTGTACGCGACCTCAAGGTCAAGGCTGGTCAGCCAATCGCGTTTAACCTTCGTTTCACCGGCGAGCCAGCACCGACACCGGACTGGACGTTCGCCGGGAAGCCACTGAAGAGTAGCGATGTCGTTGAGATGGAAAACACGGGTACATGCAGATAGACAGTAGCGAGAACGAGAGAGAGTGAGCAAGAGAGGGACAGAGAGTGCGCGCACGAGAGAGGGGATAGATAAAGGCGGGGAGAGAGTGAGAGGGAGAGAGAAGCGATGATAGACAGGAAGGGAGAGAGAGAAAAGAACACAGAGAGAGAGAGAGAGAGAGAGAGAGAATGAGATGAGTGGGAAAGAATGAGAAACGTAATAATTATAACTTCATTAATCAGTAAAGTGCACAAATTTAAGAAAAACCTCGTTTTTGATTTCACATCATGCTTCATTTTTTTAAACGCAACGCCAACTTTCGGTCATGGTATAACAATATGTTTCGTCTGCAGAGTCGACCTCAAAGGTCACGATCGCGTCCTCGCGCAGGCAAGATGGCGGCGCCTACACACTGACAGTGAAGAACGCATCAGGGAAAGACAGCGTCACAATTAACGTCGAGGTCTTAGGTATAGGACCGTTTCTGTTTCGCCTATTCTGTGTACATCTCTTTTAGACGGATCTTGGTGTTTGCCTTCAGGATTCTACAATGGAAATATGTATATTGATTGACTTCAGAACGTTGGTGACTTTATTTGTTATCGAGGGTTATCATAATACACTAATAATATCGTAGTAGTGACTGTAACGTACGACACTATCGACGTAAGGCATGTAAGCTGTCATCTTAATTTCACACATTTATTAAATATTTATATATTATATATATATATAATATATAATAATAAGTGATATTTATGGTCGTCAATATGACAGTCATCGCCGTGTAAATTATTACAGTACCTACACTCAGTGCAAGTTGGCGAAACATGCGAATGGCCATTTTCATCTATAAATTTTTAACGCTGCAGATAAGCCGGGTTCTCCCGAAAACTTACAAGTTGCCGATGTCACAAAGGAGTCTTGCACACTGAAATGGATTAAACCAAAAGAGGATGGTGGGTCTGCAATAACGCAGTACATCATTGAAAGGTGCGACGTGGAGACAGGACATTGGCAAGAAGTTGGGAAGAAATCTGAGACAACTATAAAGGTGCGTAAATAAACACTAACGCTTCCTGTAAAGTGCCCTGAATATATAATTTATCTATAATGTTTTCTGCTAAGATAAGATTATCTCTAATCAACAAGTCTGTTTCTGCCTTTCATATACGTCATGGACGTAATATGGTTTGTTATGCGTTAGGTGACAAAGCTAACAGCCGGACATAAATACCACTTCCGCGTGGTGGCAGAGAACAGCATTGGCGAGTCTGAACCCACTCAGACCGCTGAGCCAACCCTTGCCAAGAATCCATTTGGTAAGCATCGGTTTGTATTACAGCACTAAAAACAATCATTACCTATAGAATACTGATAAAATCCGACACGCGCACACACGCGCGCGCGCACACACACACACACACACACACACACACACACACATTATATATATATATATATATATAGTATTTTACTATTCGCATAGCTATTGTCACAATGAGCCAAAAAACCAACGTTTTATTAGGTACGTTATCACTACTGTATTAGCATTGCACCGAAGTCATTAGCACAGAGCATCTGTGTGCAGGATTCATTTGCACAAGAGCAGCACTGACTGACCTTCCAAGTTCAGAGTATG
>NW_014577061.1:1595699-1601820 GCF_000485595.1 Priapulus caudatus | reverse complement strand
CAGACGGACGACTCACGACGCGTCCTTGGCGACGATCGGCTGCGACTCGGAGCGCGGTCTCGGAGAGTCGTTTGATTCGTCGGCCATGACGCGAGACGTACTCGTGTCGCCGAGCAGCGTTGGCGCCGCGGAAGCCGTAGCAGACACGAAGCCGCTAGGCTCTCCAGCGCTTCTGCGTCGTGTCGCGTCGCTCGACGGTGTACGAGAGAATCTCCATGCCTCCGTCGTTTTCGGCGGCTTCCACGACAACGCGCAGCTCTCCTTTGTCGTGTCGGGGATGGTGAGAGGACCCTCGGTGGGCCCGGTCGATCAAACCAACACAGCGATTCGTGAGATCATTCGTTGACATTAGGCCCTGTGTGGGTGCATGTCACAATCACCGTATATAAATATATATATATAATATATATATATATATATATATATATATATTATATCACCTAATAATAATCTTTATACCTATATCTTCAATCCCCATCGCCTTTACCTAGATCGCCATCATCAACATTACCATCAATCACCCTGTATTAAGATTAAGACACTAAACACAATCAATATTAAGAAATGAGTAAAAAGCAATAAATGAGTAAAATGCTGTAAAATTAGAAAACCTTAAGACTAAAAAAGAGCAATAACATATGAATGAATGCGCGCTGACCTTTGACGGTGACTTTAACAAGATGCCGAATCCTGTGCTCGTGGTCATTGCGTACGCTGACCGTGTACTCGGCCGTGTCCGAGCGCTCGGCAGAGCTCACCATTATCTGACTGCTCGTCTCGGTTGTGGTTACCGACACATCTGATGAGAGAGCATTAAGATCACACTAAGCGAACAAGCACTCACACACGCACACGCACGCACGCGCGCACACAACACACACACATACACAAACGCACGCATCACGCACACGCAGCACGCACACGCACACGCACACCGCACACGACACACGCACACGCACACACGCACACCCCCCCACACGACACACACACACACACACACACACACACACCACACAAGTCACTGGTCATGACTATATAGCAACGTTGAGTTGTAAATTGAAATAACTGAACCAGTTGTTATGATGGGGGTTCAACACGTTTGATAGAATTACATTTTTGAGATAATGCTTTGGTACACAATTGCACAGGTTACAGATGTTAGAATATGTCGGGGACAGATGGTACGCATGACACCGCTTGCACACGTACCTGTGGAAGATTCCACAGGCCTTCTCTTGCCTTTGTCCATTTTAGTCTGGAGTAGGTTCGCGCCGACAAACCGACATTTAATTCAAAAGGCTGACCAGCTTATGACTTGAGGTCTCTCAGACCGATACATCCAGTTTCGGCGCAACTATTGAAGAAATCACCACGAAACACGAAAAACAAATTTAATTTCACAAGACACATACGTTCACAAAACTTCGCACAACAATTATCGCATTAGCACATAGTACGTTTCAAATCTCTCTGAAGGAGGTGATTCGCGCGTATGCGAGATCACGGCGAGATGCGAACATTGCAACGCGTCATTATACTCAAATGTTCTGCTAACAATCCAGATCTACGTTACACGTACTTCGTGTCTAAAGCAGTTAAAGGTGTAGGAGAACCACTTTATAAGTAAAGAGGAGAGAGAGAGAGGGGGGCGCGAAAGAGAGAGCGAGCAATCGAGGTGAGTGAAGAGAGAGAGAGAGCGGAGAGAAAAGAGAGAGAGAGGGAGCGCGAGAGAACGGGCGGAGAGAGAGAGAGTGAAAGAGAGAGTGAGAGTGAGAAACAAAGACAGTGATAGAAAAACACACAGGAAAGGAAGAGAAAGAGAAAGAGATAGGAAGTGCGAGCGGCGCGAGAGAATCGAGAGACGCTAATTCACTTCACCGAATCTAGGCTTGGCGACCATTGGCTGTGACGCTCACTAGGCTCGTGGGCCCGCCTTCGTTCACGGCAACGATCCTGAACTGAATACTCAACGCCCTGCCGCAGCCGACCGGCCGTGTACTCAGCTTCTCGCTCGTTCCGCCTCCGACATTCGCGCATCTGTTGTCTCGTATCTCGATGACGTATTTCAGTATCGGGGAGCCACCGTCGCTCTCGGGTTTCGTCCACTTTAGGTCGGCGTGGTCGCTGTTTCAGTCGCGTAACCTCTGGTCGTCCGGGGCGCTGGGCTCGTCTACAATATAGAGATTCGTGTGTGCAAACGACGCGTCCAGAATTGTTATATTAATATAGCACATGCATTCCATCATTTATATCAGGAGAACATGCTATCTCTATTCACGTTTTCCTGATTATATGATATAACATCGTCGCTGACAGATAGGAAATTGATTGTGTGTGTGTATGTGTATTGTGTGTGGTGTGTTGTGTATGTGTGTGGGTGTGTGGTGTGTGCATGTGTGTGTGTGTGTGTGTGTGTGTTTGTGTGTGTGACAGTTGTGTGTGTATGTGCATGGTGTGTGTTGTGTGTGTGTGCGCGCGCGCAGTGTGTTGCGTGTGCGTGTGTGTGCTGTGTGTGGTGTGTGTGTGTGTGTGTGTGTGTGTGTGTGTGTGTGTTCATGTGCGCGCGCGATTGCGTGTGTATATATATATATATATTTATATATATATATATATGTGTGTATGTGTGTTTGGTGTGTGTGTGTGTGTGGTGTGTGTGTGTGTGTGTGTGTATGTGTGTATATGTGTGTGTATGTGCGTGCGTGCGCGTGCGTGCGTACGTGCGTGCGTGTGTGTGTATGAGTGCTACGTGCGTGCGTGCGTACGTTGGTGTGTGTGTGTGCATGTGCATGTGCGCGCGCGTGTGTCTGTGTGTGCGTGTGTGTCTGTGTGCGCGCGTTGTGTACGTGTGTGTGTTGCTGCGCGCGCGTGTGGTGCGCGCCGGCGCGCGTGTGTGTGTATGTGTGGTCGTGTGTTGTGTGTCGGTGTGGTGTTCGTGTGTAGTGTGTGTTGCGTATGTGTGGTGTTGGCTGTGTGTGGTCTGTGTGTGTGTGCGTGTGTTGTGTGTGTGCATATATATACTGCAGTAGATTGGATCTAGCCATAACGCATATCAGAGGTATTGCAGTGTGCAGACGCCACGCCGGATCGGGGTGGTCCTCATTTTCGAATTTTTCATGAATCTAAATACGCGCATACTTTCCGTCTCCTCCGCGCAGGTGGAATAAAGATGCCGCCAGAGTTTATTGAGAAGCCAGCAGTGGTGCCGTCCCAGGACGCCAGCCGTCTCATCATCGAGTGCCTCGTACGCGCCAAGCCCGATCCGGACATGCAGTGGTACTTTGCCGGCAGCAAGCTGAGCAGCGGCGACCGCTACGCGATGCAGATCAGACAGCAAGGTTCCACCAACTTCCTCGCCACTCTCGAGATCAAGGTCAGCACGAGATGATGAGCAAGTTTGTAATATAGGAAAATGGCGTGGGCAGCATAGTGGGAAAAGGCGTGTCCTCGTTTAGATACCGCTTGGTGGCGCCGCTATATTACCGACTGGTAACTATAGGGAACAGAGAATTAGACAGCGAGTCTGGTAACTAGGGATCTGATAACTAGAGAGTCTGGTAACTAGGAAGCGAGTAACGTGGAAGTCTGGTAACTAGGGAACAGATAATTAGACAGCGAGTCTGGTAACTAGGGAGCTGATAACTAGGGAGTCTGGTAACTAGGAAACGAGTAACGGGGAAGTCTGGTAACTAAGGTACAGATAATTAGACATCGAGTCTGGTAACTAGGGAGCTGATAACTAGGGAGTCTGGTAACTAGGAAACGAGTAACGGGGAAGTCTGGTAACTAGAGTCCGGTAACTAGGGGTCCGGTAACTTGGGAGTCTAGTAATTAGGAAGCGAGTAACTAGGAAGTCTATGGTGTACTATGGGAAGGGGAGTAACTAGGCAACAGATAACTAGAGAGTCTGGTAACTAGAGAGCGGGTAACTGGGTAGGCGGGCGGGTAACTAGGAATCGGATATTTAGGGAGTCTGGACGCATTCGTGTCCAGCTAGCGATGAGTGCAATAACTTACAAATGCAATGCAAGAATCACGACAAATGATCAAAGATAAGAATCAGAAAATATTAAACAGTCCTTATTTCGCCGCACGCGCTGTATATCATGTTATTCGTTATTAATTCGCGTTACAGGGAGTCACGGAGGCGGACAGAGGTCTGTATAAAGTTACCGCCAGCAACAACATGGGAGAGGCGTCGGCTGAATTGGAAGTCAAGTAAGTGGGGATGTCATATTAGAACTGGAGGGCGAGTTCCATCGAAGTCACTGCTGTTATGGTTTTGAGCAATGTACTCTATACCGATATGCCTCAGTCGACACTGCTAAAGAAAGCAATTTATCTCACTCGTTGGCAAGGCTAACAACCTCATATATAGACGAGCTAGTAGTTTTGCTAGACAAAGCCTGTAAATGAAGCGAAAACAACGCAACTGCCGAGGGCCTATGCTCTACGATTGGAGCCAAATGACTGAAAGGTGTCATATTAGAGATCCCGTAATAAGGGCTATGCGCAGAGCAAACGACGCTAGAAAATCTAAATGCAGAAGCAACGATATTTAGCTTGCAGCTATCTTGGTTGCGCATTTCCATGTAGTTGCATCTATTATCACAAGCAATAACTGTCAGAAATCAAACATACCATGGATAGCTAGCTTGAAGAAGGTCTGTCTATCTAGATTAGCGGTTTAAATGATAGATATAGCCTGGAAAATCAAAAACACATGACGGAAAGCTATTTATCGCAGATGGATGGAAACATGATAACATGAATATCCTCTAGGCAAAAATTAGGCTGGCAGGCAGTCTCTCATTATAGAACTGCGCTTTGTGGAGGTATAATAGGGAAGGCACGTGGCAGACGCTTCGGGATGCTCTCTTCTGGAAATTGTTTTAAGACGAAGCTGCGTAGGCGACGGCCAGCGAATAAGCTATATAACCGAGGAATCGGCATAAGCAAAACCGGATTGTTTACCGTAATAAAGCACATTTATAATGCGACGAAACCAACAAACGAGTCTGAAACCAATCAGAGACCGACCATCGAGAAGTAGAATACAGCAGAATAGACGAGATTAGATTATTATTTTGTTATTTTATATTATCGCATAAACCTCATATTTATTCTGTTATTATTCACTTTAGGGATGAGGTCAAGATTGAGATCGAAGAGAAGAAGCAGAAGCCCTCCTTTGTGGAGAAGCTCGTTGACAAGAATGGGATTGTCGCAGGCCTTATTGAGCTTACCTGTAAAGTCGAGGGTCATCCCATGCCAACGGTGACCTGGTACAGGTAAGTGCGACAATCACAGTTAGATTCGGTTTTTTTTTCAAAGCCATTCCCTGTCACTGTTTATATCCCTTAGAAACTATTGCCTAAATGTAATATAATGTAATATAATCAGGAGTTAATAAAGACAATTTGTCTTTATTAACTCTTTATATAATGTAATAATGTAATGTAATGTAATATAATGTAATGTAATGTAATGATGTAATGTAATGTAATGTAATGTAATGTAATGTAATATAATGTAATGTAATGTAATGTAATGTAATGTAATGTAATGTAATGTAATGTAATGTAATGTAATGTAATGTAATGTAATGTAATGTAATGTAATGTAATGATGTAATGTAATGTAACGTAACGTAATGTAATGTAGTGTGATAAAATTTAATGTAACATAACAAACATACAAACAACAACACACACAAAACAATACAAACATACAAACATAAAAAATAATAATGAAACTAACGCAATGCATTAGGATGTAATACAGTGTTATCAAATGTATCGTGTTCGCACGTGTACGTGTGCGCGGACGACGCTCGCACATCTCGTGTTAACGCTCTCGCGGTTTCAATGGCTACACTCTAGGAACGAAGTCTTGATCATGAAGTCTAAGAACTACCAGATGACGATGGATGAAGACGGCGTGTGTCATCTGTTCATCATGGAGCTGTCGCTGGATGATGCTGGCAGCTACACTTGCAAAGCCATTAACCAGCACGGCAAGGCAAAGACCTCCTGTGACGTCACCGTCGAAGGTGACTCATGCGGCTTATGCATTTGATATTGCCCGCCAAACGAAATGTCACTGCGCAGGACGATGATAGATT
>NW_014577061.1:1588521-1595674 GCF_000485595.1 Priapulus caudatus | reverse complement strand
ACACACACACAACACACACACATGCACATACACACACACACACACACACACACACACACACACACACATGCACACACACACACCCACACACATACACATACACACCCACACACATACACATACACACACACACATCAATTTCCTATCATGTCAGCGACGATGTTATATCATATAATCAGGAAAACGTGAATAGAGATAGCATGTTCTCCTGATATAATGATGGGAATGCATGTAGCTATATTAATATGACAATTCTGGACCGTCGTTTGCACACACGATCTCTATATTGTAGACGAGCCCAGCGCCCCCGGACGACCAGAGGTTACCGACTGGAACAGCGACCACGCCGACCTAAAGTGGACGAAACCCGAGAGCGACGGTGGCTCCCCGATACTGAAATACGTCATCGAGATACGAGACAACAAGATGCGCGAATGGTCGGAGGCGGGAACGAGCGAGAAGCTGACGTACACGGCCGGTCGGCTGCGGCAGGGCGTTGAGTATCAGTTCAGGATCGTTGCCGTGAACAAGGCGGGCCCCAGCGAGCCTAGTGAGCCGTCACAGCCAATGGTCGCCAAGCCTAGATTCGGTGAGTGAATTAGCGTCTCTCGATTCTCTCGCGCCGGCTCGCACTTCCTATCTCTTTTCTCTTTCTCTTCCTTTCCTGTGTGTTTCTCTATCACTGTCTTTGTTTCTCACTCTCACTCTCTCTTTCACTCTCTCTCTCTCGCCCGTTCTCTCGCGCTCCCTCTCTCTCTCTTTCTCTCGCGCTCTCTCTCTCTCTTCCACTCACTCGATTGCTCGCTCTCTCTTTCGCCACCCTCTCTCTCTCTCTCTCTTTTACTTATAAAGTAGGTTCTCCTACACCTTTAACTCTTTAAGACACGAAGTACGTGTAACGTAGATCTGGATTGTTAGCAGAAGCATTTGAGTTATAATGACGCGTTGCAATGTTCGCATCTCGCCGTGATCTCGCATACGCGCGAATCACCTCCTTCAAGAAAGATTTGTAACGTACTATGTTGCAATGCGATAATTTTGTGCGAAGTTTGTGAACGTATGTGTCTTGTGAAATTAAATTCGTTTTTTCGTGTTTCGTGTGATTTCTTCAATAGTTGCGCCGAAACTGGATATATCGGGTCTGAGAGACCTCAAGCTCAAAGCTGGTCAGCCTTTTGAATTAAATGTCGGTTTGTCCGGCGAACCTACTCCAGAACTGAAATGGACAAAGGCAGGAGAGCCTGTGGAATCTTCCACCAGGTACGTGTGCAAGCGGTGTCATGCGTACCATCATGTCCCTGACATATTCTAACACTGTAAACCTGTGCAATTGTGTACCAAAGCATTATCTCAAAAATGTAATTCTATCAAACGTGTTGAACCCATCCATAACAACTGGTTCGGTTATTTCAATTTACAACTTAACTGCTGCTATATAGTCATGACCAGTGACTTGTGTGTGTGTGTGTGTGTGTGTGTGCGTGTGTGCGTGTGCGTGTGCGTGTGCGTGTGCGTGTGCGTGTGCGTGTGCGTGTGCGTGTGCCTGTGCGTGTGCGTGTGCGTGTGCGTGTGCGTGTGCGTGTGCGTGTGCGTGTGCGTGTGCGTATGCGTGCGTGTGTATGTGTGTGTGTTTGTGTGCGCGCGTGCGTGCGTGTGCGTGTGTGAGTGCTTGTTCGCTTAGTGTGATCTTAATGCTCTCTCATCAGATGTGTGGTAACCACAACCGAGACGAGCAGTCAGATAATGGTGAGCTCTGCCGAGCGCTCGGACACGGCCGAGTACACGGTCAGCGTACGCAATGACCACGGCAAAGATTCGGCATCTTGTAAAGTCACCGTCACAGGTCAGCGCGCATTCATCATATGTTATCGCTCCTTTTTAGTCTTAAGGTTTTCTTAATTTTACAGTATTTTACTCATTTATTGCTTTTTTTACAGCATTTCTTAATATTTATTGTGTGTTTAGTGTCTTAATACAGGGTGATTGATGGGTAATGTTAATGATGGCGATCTAGGTTTAGGCGATGGGGATTGAAGATATAGGTATACAATATTATGATTAGGTGATATATATATATATATATATATATACGGTGATTGTGGACATGCACCCTCAAACAGGGCCTAATGTCAACGAATGATCTCACGAATCGCTGTGTTGGTTTAGATCGACCAGGCCCACCGGAGGGTCCTCTCACCATCGCCGACACGACAAAGGAGAGCTGCGCGTTGTCGTGGAAGCCGCCGAAGGACGACGGAGGCATGGAGATTCTCTCGTACACCGTCGAGCGACGCGACACGACGCAGAAGCGCTGGGAGAGCCTGAGCGGCTTCGTGGCTGCGACGGGCTTCACGGCCGGCAAGCTGACGCAGGGACACGAGTACGTGTTCCGCGTCATGGCCGAGAATCAGAACGGACTCTCCGACGCGCTCGAGTCGCAGCCGATCGTCGCCAAGGACGCGTTCGGTGAGTCGCGTCCGTCTGCGCTTGCTGCTGCTGCTTCTTCTGCTGCGTCACGGGAGGACTGCGTCACGCCGCGCTGCGTCAGACGGTATTGCGTTTTACGCGGTGGTGCGCCACGCTGCCTGAAGCGTCAGACGGTCTTGTGTTACGCGGTGTGGCGTCGCGTCGTGCTGTGTCACCTTTCACTACGTTATGCAGTGGTGCGTCATGCTCTGCGAAGCTTCAGACGTAGTTTTGCGTCACATATGGGCGCCCCGTACGGTACTGCGTCGAACGTTGCTACCTTGCATGGTACTGCGTCGAACGTTGCTACCTTGCATGGTACTGCGTCGCGATAATCATCCCGTATAAGAAATCACATTTCTAAAATTTAATTCCAAAGTAATCGACTGCGAGGCCTTGGGTTGCATTATAACTAGACGTTCTAATAACGGTCATGTGTCGGCATGTGTTGACTTGTGCAGTTTTCACGATGCTCAGTGCAATATTACAATTCCTACTGGCTTCGAGATTACATGTTCATGTGTTTTCATAACTTTACCCGATGTTTAATCACGGGAGGGCAGCATGCTGGGATCGCTGCCGCTTCTACAGCGCAAAAGCTAGTGCCTAATTATAATGAGACTACCTATTGACGTAATAGTAGATCATGCAAAGCGGAATAATAAATTTAACAGAATTATTAATTAACTTTATTTCGACTGCCATTATATAGTTTGCATTTTTCGTTACGCAGACGAGCCGCGTGCGCCGGGTCGTCCAGAGGTCATCGAATGTGACAACGAACATATAGAGATCGAGTGGACAGCACCGGAGGATGACGGAGGCAGTCCCATTACTGGATATGACGTCGAAAGGAAATCGAAAACTTCGGACGACTGGGTCGTCGTCAGTAAAAAGCCCGTTAAGGTAAAAATGTCAGCAAGTTGAAGACGATCACACACCCGTCATCAACGAAACCATTTAAATCATCGAATACTAATTTCAGGGGCAGTCACAGCGGTGCGTTAAACTTAGCTCAACTTAGTTAAGTATTTTGCAACGAAATCAACCGTAACTCGTGCTATCATCGAAATCATTCGAATACTACGCCTCATGGGCATGCAAACACGGCGATACGAACTAAAGTGTTTCGCAGCGAAAATCCTCGATGCATTCGACGTGCCAAGTGTTCGACCGCACCTCGTACAGATGCTTAACTTTACGCTTGCTGCTCCCGCAGGCGCTGGCCTTTAACGACAAGACAGTGATCGCGAACAACGAGTACCAGTACAGAGTGGTGGCACTCAACGCAGCAGGTTCGAGTCCCGCTAGCCAGCCGTCACAGCTGTCCACCGCCAAGCCACCGTTCAGTGAGTATCGACTATCTCTTCCCTCTGGTGGAGTTAGTGGCCGTTGACACTAAAACGATAAACGGTGACACTAACTTCAAAAGTCACCGACAACTGCCCTGGGCAAACTTTTTATTGTTCGTGGTAAATTTTCGGTTTACATCTATGAGGCATAATTTTTACTAGGTTCAGTCGCCTAGCGAGCACGTGATACAAACCTATTACAACCGCTCTTACAGATGTTCTAATATATATATTCTATAGTGTCATTAATAGTGTTAACGCGTATAAGATGCGTTGGTGATTATTATGTGCTATTGTGTAGCCGTGCCTGGTAAACCGGGTGCGCCCGTACCTGAGGATTGGGATGCGAGCCATGCCGACCTGACGTGGACAGCGCCCAAAGACGACGGTGGCTCCCCTATTACGGGCTATATCGTCGAAAGAAAAACTAAATTTAGGTGAATTAAAATTAAGATACCATAGCTATTTTTTGTAGATATATATATATATATATATATAATGATGCAAGGAAATGGTTGAATTGTAAAAAAAAAATAGACGTTATAACATAGGACGTTATTGTCTTTGTTCAAAATAACCCAACTTTTAACTATCCATCCAAAATCTCTGCCAACTCGCGCCAATACTCAAAATCTTCTCCGCATACTTCCACCCAATGCTCGAGCGTTCACATAACGACGGGCTCATACATTTCAGTACTAACTGGTTGAAGACTATGTACGTGCGAGGTGACGTGCTGCAGACGACTGTGGAAGAGATGGTCGAAGGAGACGAGTACACGTTCCGCGTGAAGGCCCTCAACGAGGCAGGGCCAGGCGAACCAAGCGAGCCATCGGCAACGCCCATCGTCGCCAAGCCAAGATTCGGTACGTAAGCAACTACGTGGGATCGAGATGATATTACGCTAATTTTACCACCCGACTAGTTTTAATCAATGATAGTGAGAAATGAACGCGATTGGCGAATTATTTCCGCCACGATTTATTCGAAATGTACCCCGGTCACTATCGCAATTACTAACAATTTGTGACGACTGGGACAAAGAGAGCACAGACCCCGGGTGTTTTGTGCCCTTGAAATAATCAGGAGTGTCATAGTATAGACCTCTATATTATGACAGTCTATAATTATTATTAGTCTATATTATGACACTCCTGATATAATGTTATCTCCTTTCTTTATTAAACGGTTAGGATAACTATGTCAGTCAAATATATTGTAGATATTATCGTTTATGATACTTTGACTATGTTACTGCTCTTATCATTGTTATATTGGTTCTTTTGACAGTCGCTCCAAAGCTCGATAAGTTGGCACTACAAGATGTCACCGTGAAGGTAGGACAGACTGTCGAATACGAAGTCACTATTAGCGGAGACCCGTTCCCCGAAGCCATCTGGACAATCAACGAGGTACCGCCAGGGAATCATGTCGTTACCAAGACAACCGACAAGAAGAGTCACCTGGTGGTCAAACATGCCGAGAGGTCCGACAGTGGACTCTACAGTCTCACCGTACAGAACAAAAGTGGCAAAGAATCTGCATCGGCCACAGTTCTTGTTCAAGGTGCGTGTATCGTCATCGAGTAATAGAGACCTTCAATAAATTTCAATGGGTCTAGTATAAATACTGAGCATTGCATCCAGCCATACGTACTATAGATGTGCTCGAACGAGAAGCAGTATAACGTATTTACCGTAAAAATATAGCAGAATTGTAAGATTATCATCGGTTACCATCGAATAGGTATAGTGTATGAGTTCACGGTGTCCAAGAGATTTTACTCGCAAGCATTTCAAAATCCGCATTTAATCTGCACGCAGACAAACCGTCGCAGCCGAAGCCGCCGGTAGCCGTGTCAAAGGTAAGCTGCAATAGCCTCGTTCTCACCTGGAAGCCGCCAGCAGACGACGGCGGCTCCAAGGTCACGCACTACGTCGTCGAAAAGGTCAATCTGACGAAGGGCGGCGACTGGCTCATCTTGGAGGAGGTGAAGGATACGACGCTCGCCGTGACGAAGCTGACGAAAAAGAACGAGTACCAGTTCCGCGTGAAGGCTGTCAACAAGCTCGGAGAGTCGCCGGCGACCAAGTCCGACGTCGTCGTCGCTAAGGACCCCTTCGGTGAGAGATACTGCCGTACCAGATCGATCAGGCAACTTCGCGGCAATGGTTATTGAAACGAAATCATCGTGGCGATTATTTTGATGACGAGAGTTGCGCGACGCTGCTGAGAGCTAGCGCCATCTGTATTTGTAGGCATCTAATGTCATTTCTGCGCATCGCAAAATCAACGTCAAATTCGACGTCATAAATATGTTGTGTTTCAGACGAACCCGGTAAGCCAGGAACACCGGAAGTGATGGACTGGGACAAGGACCATGTCGACCTATCCTGGAAGCCACCGGCATCCGACGGCGGATCGCCAATCACTGGCTATATCATTGAGCAAAAGGACAAATACAGGTAGGCGCTAGAAGTACAGGTATTCATGTGCACGGAAATGTATATATGTTTATGATAACGTTTTATGTAGGTAAGTAAAACACAGATATTCTCAACGACGCGCGAATGTGGTTGTACTGTTTTCACATATTTTCTCGGGTTTTGTCAAAGCGAATTCCGTGTTCATTCACGAAACGTATAGTATCTATGCAAACATCGATTCCGATCATGGAACCGAGATAGCGAACGTTTCGTACGACATGTCGCTGCAGCATGTCGTGGGAGACGACGCTAGAAGTGCCAGACTCGACCACGGCGACTGTTCCTGGACTGATGGAGGGCAGCGAGTACGAGTTCAGAGTGCGGGCAGTCAACAAAGCCGGTGCAGGCGAACCGAGCGATGAGACAAAACCACTGAAACTAAAGCAGCGATATCGTAAGCATCATGTAAACGTGCATAGTGTCGAAGAAAGCTATGGTTAATTTCGGGGCGTAGGATGGGAACATTTTATTATCTGCGAACTGAAAAACACACGATTGATTTTTCGTGATTCGAGAATAGACGTCACCCGGAACGCGGGAAACCCTGAATTGCGTTTTTACTTAACCGGGAAATAGTGGAAAATTGCCAGTTTACATTGCTAACTGGAAATGGTCATGCATTCCTTTTTCATTGGTATGTCAATGCCGCTTAATCAACGTAAAATCAAAATACAACGAATAGACAGGTGAGCTTCACTATAGCATCACACAAGAATACGCACACACACACGCACACACATGCACGTACACACACACACACACACACACACACACACACACACACACACACACACACACACACACACACACACACACACGACACACGACACACACACAACTAACACACAC
>NW_014577061.1:1556696-1588511 GCF_000485595.1 Priapulus caudatus | reverse complement strand
GTAGAGTAGAGTGAGTGATGGATGGAGTGGAGTAGAGTAGAGTAGAGTAGAGTAGAGTAGAGTAGAGTAGAGTAGAGTAGAGTAGAGTAGAGTAGAGTAGAGTAGAGTAGAGTAGAGTAGAGTAGAGTAGAGTAGAGTAGAGTAGAGTAGAGTAGAGTAGAGTAGAGTAGAGTAGAGTAGAGTAGAGTAGAGTAGAGTAGAGTAGAGTGGAGTAGAGTGGAGTGGAGTGGAGTGGAGTGGAGTAGAGTGGAGTGGAGTGGAGTGGAGTGGAGTGGAGTAGAATATAATTAGATGTTAATTTTATGCGTGAATACATTCGCTCACCCGCTCACCGTCTCACCGTCTCACCCGCTCTCTCCGCGTTACGCTTCAGACAAACCAGGACCGCCGATTGCACCGCTGACCGTGTCCGACGTCGGCAAGGACTCGTGCATGCTTACCTGGAAGGCTCCAGAAGACAACGGCGGCTCGGAGATCTTCCACTACATCATCGAAAAGATGGAGACGAGCCGCGGCACGTGGTCCGAGGCAACGCAGCGGGCAGAGCTGAGCGCCAAGGTGACGAAGCTGATCGAAGGCAAGGAGTACATGTTCCGCGTGAAGGCCGTCAACGCTCAGGGAGAGTCGGAGCCACTCGAGACGGAGAAGCCCGTCACTATCAAGCTGCCGTACGGTAGGTGCCGCAACCTCACGTTTCCCATGTGTAATTTCCGCTACCTTCATCGCCTATATGGATGGCATCGACTAGTAAGGCTGATGAATCTACAGCGTATGGTAATGTAGTGGATCTGCGTCCCGTAGAGATTGTACGTGTTACTATTTCACGTGTATCCGTCTCCAATTTGCAGCTATCTTTCACAGGTGCCACCTTCTCCCACTCGGTCCCACCTCCTCCCAACCCGTACCATCACCCCAAATTCTGTACTATCACCTCTCACCATTTACCACCCCACAAGCTGTACTGCCTCCTTCCAGCCTGTACCACCTCTTCCCACCCTGAACCATTTCCTCCAGCCATGTATCACCACGTTACATCACGTATCAACTCCCACCCTATACCATCACCTTCAATCCTATACCACCACCTTCAATCCTATACCACCACCTTCAATATCCTGTACCACCACCTTCAATGTTGTACCACTACCTCACATCATGGACCAACTCATGCACTGTAACCCTGTACCATTACCTCTCATCCTGTACACCTTCCAGCCTGTCCGCCTTGTCCACGCTGACCCGACCTCCTCTCCCGTGCAACTTGCATAATAGATGGATATTTGCATAAGTGACCTATATACCAATAAACTATTGCGAACACACGCGATAGCTTGGTAAATATAAACGATGAGTATGCCGTTGTAAAAGCAGTGCTGCGAGAAGTAGCACATATAATAATTATTAACGTGAGTGATACCGGAGAGGGTGACTGAAGGACACTGAAGATGAATTCATGAAATGCGGTCGATAACAAATGCACGACATTCAAGCTAATCAATTTTCACGCGTAAACGCAACATAGAATTAGCGACCGTTGCTGGACAGATTTTCGTCACAGATCTACGACGTAAAATCGTATTTTAACGTCGAATCTTTCTGACAGCATCACCCTGGATAGGAATCCAATTTGCATGAGAGCGTAACAAACGTCAACGATGCACTCGTTACATGTGTTGTACTTTACTATGTCATTGCACAGGGCACGCGAACCGTGGCTTCTAAATGTTCTTACGACCCTGCGCTTTTAAAGCTGCGGGCGTGTTGTACAAGACTATCTGCCAAAATAGCGGATCTGCTCTGCAGATCACAGTTTTGAGCAAACGCAGACGCCTCGCCGTGTTTATGCGTTTTGCGTCATGTATTCGCCTACTGCATGACTCGGTGTTCGCATCTCTAATCTATCAGACAGAGTCGCCGTGGTTGTACGCCACTCTATATTAAATACAACGCCACCGTGCTGTGCACTATCCGTATATCGTCTTGACTGTTACATGATAATGGCGGTCTACGTAACCCTCGGCACTCATGATGTAGATGGCGCGACGATCGTGCCCCATCTGCACCACGCGCGCTGAAGCTGCGCAGACATCTCCATTATCATGCTGCGTCGCATGCCTGTCTGTCGCCTAAGTCGCGCCCTTCGACGATTTCAGATGTTCCCGATAAGCCTGACACCCCAGAGGTGCAGGAGTGGGACAGTACCCACGCCGACCTAGTGTGGGAACGACCTGTCAGTGACGGGGGCACCCCAATCATTAAATATGTCATAGAGAAACGCGACAGCGTGTCCGCCAGTTGGGCGGAGGTCGAGGAAACCAGCGGCGATAAGTGTCGGTGCACGGTCACTGGTCTGAGTATGGGTAAGGAGTACCAGTTCCGCGTTATTGCCGTCAACAAGGCCGGCAATAGCCAGCCCAGCGAACCGTCAAAGTCCTTCAAGGCTAAGCCAAGATTTGGTGAGTCCGTGTGGCGTTATCAAGCGTGATGATACTGACTATAACTCATAAGTGATACCACGATTCTCTATACAAAGGCCTCCGACCTGCGCACTAAGCATTTTCTATTTGTTAAGCACGTGCTGTGATATAGCTATGGCCGACGATGGAAGCACTCAGTTCAAACTAGTACTTATTTTAAACTAGTACTAATAATAACATTTGTACATTACGTAAGTTTAATATATGTTTACCCCCAGTACAGTCCTGTGTGCCCGTATTCGGTGTACCCGCTTAAGCACTAAATAAAGGCACCATGTTAAGTGTTCTGCATCTAGTGTCTGACAACTGCACAGCATGTGATATTTTAGTCATGGTCTAACGTCATCTTTCTATTTACGTGACTTATGCGGACCAACTAGCTGTGATATATTGTAAAACAAGACAAAGATGGTCGAGTAGTCACGTTAAGGTGTCGCTCACATGTCGTGAGTTCCGCGAGGCGGGACGAAGGCGGTGGTACAACCGCACGTTCATGTGCATATTGCATGCATCTCTTCACTCTGCACGCCTTGTTTCGTCCGTGACGTCGAAAATTCGTCTGCCACTCACGCGCCATTTCACGTGTTCAGTCGCGCCGAAAATCGGAGCCGATTTGCCGAGCGAGTTGCGTGTGAAGGCAGGACAGCAGGTGGCGCTGGAAGCGAGCATCGTAGGCGAGCCGACGCCCGAGGTGAAATGGAACGTCGATGGCAAGGAGCTGAAGGCTAGCAAGAGAGTCGTGTTAACTACCACAGGTAGGTGTAGCATATATAGTTGCGTAAGAGTTAGTTACTACATAAGCGAACGATTAAATATTAACGGTTGGGAATGAAACGTCGTTGCTACCGCGTACATGAAGGAAACAGCGTATTGTGTGATCGTTGTCGATGAAAATAAATAACGTTAATGAGTAAATTTCGTTTAATTCTAATCGTTAATCGCTGAAACAGCGCAGCAATCTTTGATTAGTTGATAAATAATAAATAATAATCTGGTGAATTTGTCTTGTTTACTATCATGTTACACTTTCTACAGAAGACCACGCTGCAGTTAATATCAAGGAATCACAGCGTGCCGACTCCGGTGCCTACACGCTGACTATTACCAACGAATCAGGCAGAGACACTGCTACATGCAACGTCATCGTGACTGGTAAAGAAACTTACTGACTCTAATGAATCCCTTTGCTAAAGCCCGCCGGAAAGCACGCAATATTGTAATTGATACTAAAAAATAAGCACCGAAGAGATCATGTTGCCGAATTCTCCATCTTTTTCTTTTGCGTCTACTCCTTCCATCTTTTTAGGGCTTTCCCCAGTGAGACGTTGTCAAGTCTCTGTGTTAATTTAATTTCAATTCATGAATTCACGTCACACAAAGTGTGAATACACTGCAAGTGCGTAAGTGTGAATACACTGCAAGTGCGTAAGTGCTGTAACAGCGCTACTGTCATTTGCGTTATCGCAGACAAGCCGGGACCTCCGGAAGGACCACTAGATGTGTCTAACATCACTTCAGACAGCTGTACATTAACATGGAAACCACCCAAGGATGACGGAGGCTCGAAAATCACGTGCGTGTTCCCACGGGAAATGTTTATTCAGATGAGTTACGCCCGGAAATTGAATCGAAGCAAGTAGAACATGTATATGGATGCTCATAGCATCACCTTTATAATACCGGACATTTTTTTCTCGGTGGTCAGATCGTACTGTGTCGAACGGCAAAACGTGAAGAAGAAGCGATGGACAGCCGTCAACCAGTACTGCTCGGACACCACCGTGGATGTGATGAAGTTGACCGAGGGAGAGACCTATAACTTCCGCGTGTGCGCAGAGAATCAAAACGGAGTCTCTGAATTCCTACTCAGTGCGCAGATCGTGGCGAAGAATCCGTTCGGTAAGTGCTAGCTATCATTTGCGAGGTTATTACGGTCATTGTAAATCAGCTTAGATTTAGACGAGTGATTGATACACCAGCTTAGAACTACCACTACTAACATTTGTTCAAGGCACAGAGCGAACTTATATAGACGTCTAATAAACAGTTTGACGGAAGTAAAGAATTATATTATTGCGAAGAGTAGTAAAAACATTTTGTGCAAAAAACGTTTTTAGTCTTGGTAAAGAATCGGTTGGTGGCTAAATCATCTGTCAGAACTCTAGAATCATGGCCCCGCCTTTTCATGAATCGGAATTTACAGCTTTAAGTTACAAATGACCGATGCACTGCCCACTCACACCCTCCCTGGTCTAACCCGCTATGCTTGCCATGCGTTTCCACTTCATCTACTGGCTAAGTCTACGTATAGAAATTAAACGTTACCCGATGACCGGCGTGCGCAGACGAACCGCTAGCACCAGGCCGGCCAACGGTCATCGAACAGGATACCGATCACATCAGTATCAAGTGGACAGCGCCGGAGAGCGACGGGGGAAGCCCGATCACTGGCTACGATGTGGAGAGGAAGGACGCGGATGGGAAGAAGTGGAAGAAGGTTACGAAAAAGCCCGTCTTGGTAGGCAAAGTAAATCCTTAATTAGTTTGTGATTGCTGATTGGTAATTAGCAAACTAATTATTAACTCCACTCACTAGCTTTAGTTAATTATGTATGTATTTATGTGCTTATTTATTTGTTTTATTTCTTGTGTATTCGTGTTGGTTTCTGTAAATATATTTTGATTTTAGGATTCGTCAACTCCAGATAATCTTCATATTCTTGCCATTATGGTAATTAAATTTACCAGCCCTAAAATGTCTAAGAATATAAACTTGTCAGGTGTCGACATTATACAGAATGTATCTTACTAAACGTCTTTGTGCAATCGTTCGTTTTTTTTAGATATTACAATCGTCAATTGATCAATAAGGGTGAACACTCGTGCCATGATTTAACCACATATCTAATTCATTCTCACACCTATATAATTTCGTTAAGACATAATAACGTCATTTATAACATAACCATAACATAATAGCAGACCATAAAACAACCATAACTATAACACCATAACAGCATTCTAAATGGAAGCCGTGTAATACCGTACATTTTATCAATACGAAACAATAATGACGTACAAAATATTGTTTTGATAGATCCAAAAACTATTTATAGACCAGTAATTGTTCTCATACGTGAAATGCCAATGGTAACTAGTGGAAACATAAAAAAAAGTGTAATATAACCAGTATTTTTGTCCTATCTTAGCCGTTAGAATTCACAGACACCAGCGTGACCGAGCTCGCTGCCTACGAGTATAGAGTCATAGCGCTTAACGTTGCCGGCTGTAGTCCGCCTAGCCACCCATGCAGGCCAGTGAGTGCCAAGCCCCCATACGGTACGTAAATATACAGGCATCCGCACACGCACGCACCCATGCACGCACGCACGCATACGCACACGAACTCGCACACATGCGCAGACACACACGCATGCACACCTTCACGCAAAAATATGGCGATGACGATAGCGATGACGATAGCGATGACGATAGCGATGACGATAGCGATGACGATAGCGATGACGATAGCGATGACGATAGCGATGACGTTGATTATTATGATCGTTATGTTTATTGTTAAGCATGGCCTTGTTCCGAGCTACCTGATTTTTAACCTTCTTTAAAGTCTGCCTTAGCAACTGTTTCAATATTAACTGCACTTTCACAGCAGTATTCTAATGTAAGGTATATAGTGATAATTAATATGTGTAATGTGTGTGTTGCAGATGCACCAGGTAAACCGGGCGCACCGGTGGCAGAAGACTGGGACAGGGACCACGCCGACCTCGCATGGAAGCCACCCGCGTCCGACGGTGGCTCCCCCATTACCGATTACGTCATCGAACAGCGAGATAAATTCAGCACATCTTGGAATAAGGTCATTATTAAGAATTTTTCACAAATTTAACCCCCGCTCCCGCGCTGTTTGTAATTTAAGGCCGAATCCCTTGATACTCCCAGCTGCTATAATTAAATGATGACTGGTCTCAGTTCTCTCAGTACTTCTACCAGGCCGACTATCATCGCTTGATCTATACCGATAAATTACTACTTGACATGCCTAATCTACCTATGATGGATAAAGGAGACATAATGATTAGCACGTTAATGTAGTACATAGCAGATATCTGTCGTGTAGGAATTTAAGCTAACTCTAATAGCAGCGTTATTGGTTACTCCTCTGTCTAGGTTGCGAGAGTAGAGCCAGAGCAGACGAAGACGACAGTACACGGACTGGAATCCGGACAGGAGTACCAGTTCAGAGTAATTGCCGTGAACAAGGCTGGGCCGGGAGAGCCCAGCGATGCCTCTGAACCACTCCTAGCGAAGGCCCGCCGAGGTATACATACTCGCAGTCATAAAACCTGAACAATCCTGCCGTGGTACACTGCCAGAAAGTGTGCGTCAGTATGTAATATTCAGAGGATTAGGCTTAGGGTCATCAACCCTAGAGCATATAAAACCCAAGAAGATATAGATCCCAAAAAGGTTTATCTGTCTTGTAATTTTATACCTAACCTCGCCCTACGAGTGATCAATAAAATTGATTTCTCTTATTCGAGAATGGTTTGTGTCGCATAGATTTTTAAAGTTACATAAGCCTGCTACATTCAAGGCGTCGAGCTAGGCATCTAATCGTGACGTTATAACTTTCAGTTCCGCCTAAGATCAACAAGGCTGCGCTGACTGACATCAAAGTGAAGGCAGGTGCCAAGTTTGAATTTGAAGCACCGTTCGTTGGCGAGCCGACGCCAGATGTCACTTGGACCTTGCAGGACAAGAAGCTGAAGACTACCGACAGAATCACGATCACAAACACGGGTGATTCATTAATTGCACTAACTGCCCAGTAACATCAAAACATGTGTGCCTGATTACCACCGTTTTCGAACACGAATTCTCTCTCTCTCTCTCTCTCTCTCTCCTCTCTCTCTCTCTCTTTTCTACCTCTCTCTTTCTCTCATCTCTCTCGTTCTCTCTCGTCTCTCTCTCTCTCTCTCTCTACCCTCTCTCTCTTTTTCTCCCTTCTCTCTCTCCCTCCCCTCTCTCTCTCTCTCTATATATATATCACTCTTCTCTATCTCTCCCGCCCTCTATTTTTTCACTATCTTTCGTCTAAGAAGTTATAATACATGAGCAAGCAGAAGGCGTTGGCGCCAGGTTTCTTGCATAGTTGTACTGTCGTAGGATTTATACCATAGTCGGTAGTAGATTCACGATTCGTGCGCGTCTGTTTGAATACACTCTCGACATTAATGAGACTAAAAAGTATGAATGTAGACGTCTAGACAGCATAGCGAATCCGCGGTTTGTTGTTGCAGACAAGGACGCTAGGCTGGTGTGTGCGGAGTCAGTCAGAAGCGACGCCGGCCCTTACACACTGACCCTGAAGAACGAATTCGGAGAGGACAGCGCAACCGCGGCTGTTTTGGTAGTAGGTACGTACATAATCGCAAGCGTGAGCGTATAACCTCAAATGCATCGTAGAAATAATATCTGTTCGTGCGCACTCGTTACAGTACGGTAGTTACAACGATTATTCAATGTATGGCGTCTTTCCGTGGGGGCCTATTGTCGGTTGTTTTGTTTTCCTGTCAGTATCCATTAATCGTATGGATGTTTCAGTGCATTGTACGTGCTTCTTTCATATAATAAATATATGCGTCGATTTATTCCAATGTAGACCGCCCAGGTGTGCCAAGGTCGTTAGAGGTCGACGATGTCACCAAGGAGACCGCCACGCTCTCATGGAAAGAACCATCAGACGACGGAGGATCCAGAATCACGCATTATACAAGTACGCGCAAGTTATACGGCAAAGTGGCAAACGCGATTTGTTAAATTTACGAAAAAATCGGCTGGTTAGAAATGTAACGGTTATAAAATCCGCTCTTATTTCATTCACGCGAGGGAGAAGTGAATTTACAGTCAGCATATTTACGCGTTTATCGGAATGTGCATGCTAACATGCGACAATTCGATCGCAGTGAATACTAACGCGTAATTCTGCCGAGACGAATTTTGCGACGAAGTTTCGGGACGTTTCGATCTCAATGCGACGCTCTATGTTGTACATTTTCACCCGCGTAGTGGAGAAGATGGATCTAGCGAAGGGCAACTGGGAGCCGGCTGAACAGACGTCAGAGATGACAGTGTCACTGAGCAAGCTGGTTCACGCTCATCAGTACAGGTTTAGAGTGAAGGCCGTCAACAAGTATGGCGACTCAGAACCGCTAGCAACCAAGGATGCCATCACTGCGAAGAATCCGTTCGGTGATTATTTAAGAAAAATAAAAATAAAACCTGAGTATCATATATATATATAATTTCCTTAATTTACCGCAAGGAACCGTGTAAAATGTTATAAATAAGTTAATTATACTTATTTTACGTTTTATACGTTTGTATCTTCACGAGCTAGTTGCATCTATGATCTATTGCGATATATCGCGTATTTTTTATCCATCGTTTAGATGCACCGGGTAAACCAGATGCGCCCGTAGTGACGGACTGGGATAAGCACCACATGGACGTCACGTGGAAACCGCCCAAGAAGGATGGTGGCTCCACTATTACTAGTTATATACTGGAGCAGAAAGACACGTTTAGCTTGTGGGATCAGGCGTTGGAAGCCCCCGGTATGTACTCAACCGTGATTCAGTACGGATAGGCATAGTAGTATCCGTACTAAATAGTACGGATAGGCTATTTAGAATTAAATAGTTCCTACGTATTTAACGACACTCGAGGAAGTTATAAACGCGTTATGTATGTTATATGGCGATTGCTTATTCGCGTCATAGTGGAGTACAATTTAACACGTTTGCCTCGGTCTAAAATCTAATTGTCATATTACACTGAACAGGAGATCAGCTGAAGGCGACAGTACCCGACCTAACTGAAGGCAATGAGTATGTATTCCGCGTAATAGCGGTCAACAAGGAAGGCCCCAGTGTCGCTAGTGACCCGTCTACCCCACAAGTGGCCAAGCAACGATATGGTAAGCGTACTCATCGGTGTAGCTAATTAATATAAAAATGATGGTAGATTCTGAACTAGTTTATTTCGTTTATCTTCTATTACTAATTTTATAACAAATATCCATCGATTAAAATTACGCCAACATCAGATACTTTTTTCATCGAGGAGTGTGTTACACAAACGATATAGTAGCATCGTATAACGCCAACACACATCACATGTAAACTTCAAACATAATTGTCGCAAAATACGCCGCAAAATAAGATGCGCAAAATAGATATTCCAGCACCTATTTACTTTGTGGGTTTATCCGTCATTGCAGTTCCAGCCTCCATAAACAGAGTGGGAATTAAGGATCAGACGGTGACGGTTGGTAAGAAGATCGAACTTAACGTTGAGATCGGTGGCGACCCCGCCCCGGAAGCCGAGTGGCAGCTGAACGGGAAACCATTAAGGCAGTCCAACAGAGTTGAGGTGGAGGTGACAGCGACTCGCACGCGGGTACGTCGTTCGATTGTAGCATCGGGGCGCGATAATTCTATTATGTTCCGTTATTCCGTGCCACCGTTCAATTCAATTCAATTCAATTCATTTCATTTCAACCGTTCTTAACGCCCTGCTTGGGTTGTCACTACATTCTACTCTGTCAGGTATGTTATATACGATGACACGTTAGCATGTGATGTGATACCATCAGGAGTGCATAATATAGAAATATATGTTCTCTATATCATACACTCCTGATACCATGTAATCATCACGGAGATCACATCGTGTTCACAGACAAATGTCGCTACAGCACACTGCGTTTTATTGAATAGGTGACAATACGGAAGGCAGAGAACAGCGACGCTGGCCAGTACAAGCTGACTGTGAAGAACCAGTCCGGTACAGAATCAGCTGCAGCCAAGATTACTGTCATTGGTACGTCAACAACGTTTACATTGATCAAACCAGGTAGCCACGATTCCCAATAAACGTGGCATAGCATAGCATGGGCTTAGCTAACAATTGGCAAGCTACGACGAGTGGATAGTGAAAATAAGTAGTGGATAAGTTAAGTTAAATTAAGTTAAGATAAGTCAAGTCAAGTTAAGTTGAGTTCGGCTAAGTTAGGTTAAGTTAAATTAAGTTAAGTTATGTTAAGTCAAGTTAAGCCAAATATAGTTAAGTTAAGTTAAGTAGGTGAAGTTAAGCTAAGTTTAGTTAAGGTTAAGTTAGGTGATGACTCTCTGACAGCCGACGATGACTCTCCTCGACCTTCGCCTAATTCTCCTTGTCTTTCGCCTAATTCTCCTTGTCTTTTGCCTAATTCTCCTTGACCTTCGCCTAATTCTCCGCAACATTTATCTAATTCTCCTCGACCTTCACCTAATTCTCCTCGACCTTTACCTAATTCTCCTCGACCTTTACCTAATTCTCCTCGACCTTCACCTAATTCTCCTCGACCTTCACCTAATCATCTTCGCCCTCACTCACACCGACGCTTCTTTGACGCAGGTAAGCCTGGCCCGCCGAAGGCTCCCCTAGTCGTGTGCGACGTGACGAAAGAGAGCTGCACGCTGGAGTGGGAGGTGCCGCTAGAAGACGGCAACTCGCCGATCACGCACTACGTCGTCGAGAAGATGGACGTGAAGCGCGGCACGTGGGCCGACGCCGGCGTCGGCAGCACGTCGGCGCTGTACGTCAAGGGCGTCAAGCTCGTCGAGGGAAAGGAGTACATGTTCCGCGTGAAGGCCGTCAACGTCGTCGGCGAGTCGGAGCCGTTGGAGACGGAGAAGTCGACCGTCGCAAAGAATCCGTTCGGTAAGTGTATGTGTATACCGCGGGGATAGATCTGGCGCTGTTAGCTTTCACGACAGGGGAGTGGTAGTGGAGGCCGATGTCGAGTGACCCAGGTTAAAAATATCCACCATTTCCATTTTCCACTTAAAAATAAAATCGCCGATCGATCATATAAATTATTACGTCGGTATTAAAACGATTCAATTCCGCATCCCGAAAATAAACATTTCCTCTTCGATTGCCGTGCAGCATTTCGTAGTGTTGAGCATTGAGAGAAGTGCCACTGGAGTTATTCGCGAACGGGACGTAAAGATGCAGTTATCGCTTCACAGGAATGACTCTAATACATGAGTTTGTTCTCGCTGTTGTTGTCATAACAAACATCGGCATTGCTGAGTCGGTCTTTTGCGGTGAGTGAGACATGCCTTCCATTCGCACTTAAAACATCTTCTCACTTCCGTGCATGGCAGACGAGCCCGACGCCCCTGACGCACCAGAGGTCGTTGACTGGGACGAGAGCCATGCAGATCTTGCGTGGAAGCCACCGAAGCACGATGGTGGCACATTCATTACCGAGTACATAATCGAGCGCAAGGACAACAAGAGCATTAACTGGGTCAAGGTATCTTCAGTGTTATTGAATAGAAATAATGTTACTTTTAGTCGCAAACAGCCTGCAATTAGCTGATGGTAGTTTATCAGCGATATGCTGGCCATTTATATGTGTGAACGTTCCAGCTATACCGTCACAACTTTTATTGTCGTTTTATATGCAACAACATATATATATATAAACAAGTGCTCGGATTGTGTTTAGGTGTCCAACGTCGATGGCGCGACCTTAAAGTTAACAGCTAAGGGACTTACTGAAGGCAATGAGTACCAGTTCAGAGTAAAGGCAGTGAACAAGGCGGGAACTAGCAAACCCAGCGAGCCCTCTAAGCCAGTCACAATCAAGGCGAGAAACGGTACGCATATTCACATAATATATATAACAGTGTACTCTACCTGGATTACAGTCGGTCATTCCTGTACGTAAATAACATTGTATACGCTACCAATACCAAGTGTTCCAATCTAATGAAACATGGTCATTAAAGGCCAACCCACATATTGGTGCTGTGATCGTAATTGTGCTCTGTAAAAATATCTTATAAGTGTAATACCGAATCCATTCGCTTAATTTTTCCAGTACCTGCTAAGCTCGGCGAAGTTGTTAAGGAAGTACAAATACGTGTGGGCAAATTACTAACTATAACTGCACCTTTCACCGGTGAACCAAAGCCACAGGTAAGAAGTATTTCTGTCATCGGCAACAATTAAGCTAAAAAATACCGCGGTACAACATTACGCAGTTTAACATTTCTGTTATGTTTATTAAATGTATTTTCTTATCTTTGATATTCTCGATGTATTTCGTTGTGCTACTGCTGCTGCTGCTGTGGTTGCTGTGGTTGCTGCTGTTGTTGTTGTTGTTGTTTTTGTTGTTGTTGTTGTTGTTGTTGTTGTTGTTGTTGTGGATGATGATGATGATGATGATGATGATGATGATGTTGTTGTCTACTATGCTGCCGATACTGCTGCTGCTGCTGCTGCTGTTGTTGATGTGGTTACTGCTGTTACATGCAACCCCTTCGTTTAGGTCACGTGGGACCACGATGAGAAGTCTCTGCCTAGCAGCTGTGAGGTGCACACGAGTGATAAGGACACGAGCCTTAGCATTAGCAAATGCAAGCGCAACGAGAGCGGAATCTATAAGATAAGCGTCTCTAACGAATCCGGCAAGGATAGCGCCACTATCAACGTAACAGTCATCGGTAAGTAGATGAGCGATGAGAGCAGAGAGATAGAGACGCGAACGAGAGAGACGAGCGCACGAGAACAACAGTATGAGAGGAGAGGAGCATGATAGATAGAGTCAGAGGCAGGGACGAGAGAGAGGACAGAGAAAGACGAACGAGAGATGAGATATGAGAAAGAGGAGAGAGGAGAAAGAGTAGAGAGAGAGGAGAAGAGGAGAGAGACGACGAGAGAGGAGATTGTAAGGATGAGAGAGAGAGAGAGAGAGATAGGCGTTTTACTATTACACAGTCGTTGTAGGTTAGTAATTGTCAATTGTAATCACTGACGTCACGTGACGCATGTACGTCATATGTAGTACATTACGGTTAAACGTACATACGTATAAACGTATATACTACTAGTATGCTAAAATCTTGGATTTGAAGAATTACACTATCGTCTAAATAACGCTTGTTATCGACGTAACAGCAAATATGTAAATAAAAAAGATATTACTTTAAAGCTGTCACATATACATACTACTATATTATTTGCAGACAAGCCGCAGCCACCAACTGGTCCGATTGAAGTCACAAATATTGCAAAGGACAGCTGCACTCTTACATGGAAGCCACCGGCCGATGATGGCGGGAGCGAGATCACGTACGTAACGCAGCGAGTTCATGAATTTCAACTACCTCTATATTCGTCATCAGAAATTGAATAATAGATGGCTCAAAGATTAATAAATAAATAAATAAATAGTTAGATATTATAGATGCTAGCTAGCTAGGTAGTTTAGATAGGATACGATTAAGGAGATAGAGTAGATAGCATAGACAGATAGATAGATAGATTGATATAGATAGATAGATTATATAGATAAGATAGATAGATCAGATAATAGATATAGATACTAGATAGATAGATAGATAGATAGATAGATAGATAGATAGATAGATAAAGAATGAAGATAGATAGATAGATAGATACATAGATAGGATAGGGATAAATAGAGTAGATAATAATAGATAGATAGATGATAGATGATAGATAGATAGAATAGATAGATAGGATAGATAGATTAGATAGGATAGTAGATAGAGTAGATAGATAGAATAGATAGATAGCATAGATAGATAGGATTAGATAGATATGATAGATAGATAGATAGAGATAATAGATTAGAAAATGATATGATAGAATGAGATAGTATAGATAGTGATTATAGAAGATATAGATAGATAGATAGATAGATAGATAGATAGATAATAATTTTAATATTTATTATAGTAATTATAATAAACAAATGAATTTGCTGCGGTGCAGAAGCTACACGGTCGAGAAGAAGGAAAAGAACAAGAAGAGCTGGACATCGGTCAGCAAGCAGGTGATGGGTCTGACCATCGATGCAGACAAGCTCAACGAGAACACGGAGTACGTGTTCAGGGTGTGCGCCGTCAACGTTCACGGAACGTCCGAGCCGCTGGAGACGGTCACGGCAGTTCTCATCAAGGCACCGTACGGTAGGCAGCCATCGTAACAACACGGCTAATACCCCGTACAGACTGCAACTTGATCAAATTTTGCAGTCTGTATGGGGTATAAGTAGCGCTATTGTGAAATCAAGAAGTTCGTCGCTCGTTTTTGACGAAACATTTACAATAACGAGTGATAATGTATGCGGTTAGGGTTTGGGTTAGGGTTAGGGTGAGGTTTAGAGTTAGGGTCAGGGTTAGAGTTAGGGTTAAGTTTATGGTCAGGGGTAGCGTTAGGGTTAGAGCTAAAGTTAGGGTTAGGGTTGGGGTTAGAATTATGGTTAGTATTGGGATTTGGGTTAGGATTAGGATTAGTGTTAGGTTTAGCACGCGATGGTATTAATTTTTCAATTACCAACATCGGCCCGTGTTTCGCAGGGCATCTTCATTCCGATGCGTAGTGTGTATTGGAATGACCGCATAACATTACGCCATATTTGCTTTGTCCGATAGTGGAACCGAGGGCCCCGGCAGCTCCCGACGTCATAGAGGTTGACATCGACTTTATCTCAATCCGATGGACACTACCTGCCGAGGACGGAGGAAGCCCCATTACCGGCTACACGGTAGAGAGGAAGGAGAAACAGAGCCGACAGTGGAGCGTTGTCGGCAAAGACGTCAAGGTAAGTGTTCTGCAACTGCGTCTATCATAAGCACAAAGTAACTGGTACTAGTAACAAAAGTAAAAGTACAACGAATATCAAAAATTTCCAGTAAGATTCATTCAACGTTCGTCCACTATGATTAACTTGATGACAGTAACGTACACTTCGTTGTAATATTTTTCGATAAAACGCCCGCAGCAATTATTTTGAAGAGCGAATAGAACAACGATCACGACTGGCGTCTTACCGTAAGTTTACTTTTATTTGCGACAGGGTTTGGAATTCAAGGACACTGAGGTTATGCAGAAGCAGGAATACGAGTATCGTATTATTGCAAACAACGCAGCAGGGCCCGGTCCAGCCGGCAATCACTCTAAAGCTGTCAAAGTCAAAGCTAAATTCGGTATGCTTATTTTTTGTGCTTTCTCTTACCTTTTTATCCTCCATATCAAGATCTAGTATGTTTTAAATCTTGACGAGTCTCCGTGCTTGAAAAGTATAAACATGGTGCATACTTAAAGTAATAATAAATTATAATACTATTTTCTTTTTATACAGTTTTCGTATGATGAATATGTATTAAGTTCTCCCTTACAGTAATTTATAAAATATTACATTATAATATTCCTAACTTTCGACAATTCATAACAAGGATGCATAGCTAAGCACATAACATTTACTGACCTTCCAGAATGATAGGATGGTCATCAGCGATAAAATAAGTATGCTGATAAATATACCCCGTCATTAGTTTAATGGAATTCTCATTTTTCTTATTCCTATATATATATGCACTGAGTAATTTCATGTACAATTTCTTGTATAATTTCTTAAGCCTATATATCCTCAACCTATTTGCTGCAGAAAAACCCAAGATCCACCTGGAAAAGCTGCTGAGCCGAGACATCAAGGTGAAGGCAGGTCAGACGGTAGATGTCTCTATTCCGATCTCTGGGTCGCCCCAGCCGGACGTGACGTGGGCGCGAGACGGCAAGCCTTTGTCGTCGAGCACTCACCTACAGTTGACGGGCCGAGAGGAGGACGTGCACATACACAGCCCCGCTGCCCGCAGAGAGGACGCCGGTCCAATCGAGATTCAGCTAAAGAACGAGGCAGGGAAGGACACTGGAACCATTTCTTACATCGTTCTCGGTAGGCAGATAAGATACGGGGCGTTTTCAGACCTCTCAGACCTTCGCTGTTTCTTGGAATATGCTCGGTTGGTTCAAATAATGCGTTGTCTCAATGCATTTAAAGGGAAACATTCGATATTGAAACCCAAATTAATTAAAAAAAGAAAGAAATTATTGCGCCATGTGGCTGATGAAATACGCGGTTGTTCCAGACAAACCTGGTCCCCCGGAAGGTCCTCTAAGGTACGAGGATGTGGACAGGGGAACTGTTACATTAGTCTGGAAACCACCAAAGGATGATGGTGGTATGGAAATACACGGTAAGTTCATCAAACACGCCTTATAATGCTGCTATTCGATATCTTGCTACGTTATCTTTGCACATTTAAACATAGATATGTGTGGTAGGCACGCGGTAATTATCTATAATAGCAGAATACCAGCGCATCAGAATCATCATCACTCATTATTTAAATGCATTTCCATGTTCGAACTCATCTCCCTCCTCCCTCTCTGTCTCTCCCTCCCCCCCTCTCTCTCTCTCTCTCGAGAAAGCGCACACCTTTCTCTCCTTCTGTTTGTCACTGTATTGCTATCTCGCGCTCTCTATCGCTCTCTCACGCTCTCTGTCGTTCTTTCGCGCTCTCCCTTCTTCTTTCTCTCTGTCTGTCACTATCTACTTCGCTCACACTTTTATATACATTTCATTTCTCCCGCTACAGGATATGTGATTGAGAAGCAGGAGACAAGCAGTAACAGGTGGACGTCAGTAAGCAGCGGTGTCTCGTTGCTTAAGTACACCGTCAAGGATCTGGTCGTGAGCGAGAAATACAGGTTCCGCGTCAGCGCCGAGAACTTCTATGGAGTAGGCGAACCACTGGAGGGCGCCACCGTCATGCCGAAGAGTCCGTTCGGTGCGATATCCCAGTTTTTTTTACTTCGTTGATATATTTGATCAATTCGACGGTATTTTGTTATCAGACATCGTAACTAGGTGTAAGAGCCTTTTATTCTTTTATGTTTAATATTCGATCAGTGTGCTCGCTTCGCATTAGGCCTTGCTGTATTCACGCTATTCCGATGTGATTTCTTTAACGTCGCCTTCATGATATTATGTGTCCTTGTTAACAGATACACCTGGAGCGCCAAGTGCACCCAAGATCGAAAGCTACAACTCAATTTCAGCCACTCTAGAATGGAAACCACCAACCACCGATGGTGGCAGCCCGGTTATCGGTGAGTCACCACATAGATCACACTCGCATGCCGGCGCAGAGACGCCAACGAGTCTCCTGATAGTTTTGAATATGCTAATGTTACTGATCTATGTCGACAGCTCCCCCTTACGAGAAGTGAGTGAAGTAGATTACGACACCTCTGTGTAAAAACTCGCTCTGTCGCAGCAGCCCGCACTGACGCTAACGTTTCTCAGGTTACATGCTCGAGAAGAGGGACACCTCCGTTAGCAAGTGGTCGGCGGTGAACGTTGAGCCGATAGAAAAGCTGAAATACCAAGTGCTGGGACTCATCGAGAATTCTGAGTACGAGTTCCGCGTGTCGGCCGTGAACACCGCTGGCACGAGCAAACCAAGCAAGCCATCGGACAAGGTCGTCATTCGCGAGCCGATAGGTAGTGCCTTCGTTGATGCATCGATCGAGCAACGTGCTCCTATCATTCCGAGCAAACCGAGCAATACGATACATGCGCTCCGAGTTACTTGGTTTTTTAACAGTTAGATCGCTTTATAATTCGAGATCGATACAATACGTGGAAAGTGCTGAATATAGAATGTGCTCGCGTGGTTTGACCATTGCGTCTGCGTTGTGACCAAGCGGTAGTTGTGTGCTACATATTCGTGACGCGTGAGTAACGCAAATATAAATGCCTCTGCGAGACACCATCGTCTATGCGGTCTCTAACGATAAGAGATCTTTCTCATGCAGATCCACCAGACAGTCCGCAGAACTGCACGGTGGAGACCACGACCAAGTCGTCAGTGAGTCTCGTCTGGGAGAAGCCGCGCAGGGATGGCGGAAGCAAGATTACAGGTATGCGACGCACTACAGCACACATTAGAAAATTAAGTTAACGTAAAATCAAAGTTGCATGTTGCCAAACACGTATATACAGAAGGCGTGACAAATCACAGAAGTAGTTCGTGCTTTCAGCCTTAAATATCTATGCAAAAAATATACATCACCTAACCTAATATCAGAGGTACTGTCACATCTGATTTTAGACTGAAATATGGTACCTTGCCATTAGCAAGTTCCTATCTCTAATTACGTCGTATTTATCACCGCATTCATCGTACGGTAAACGATATAACGCATTTGACGTTATCGCCGTTATTAGAAACAAACGGCTCGGATGCTTATACGAAGCCATCCAGCATATAGTCCCATACATTAGTATATAGCCAGGCCGGTGCGACACTACAGTCACTTCTCTCGTTACTACACACACTGCAGGATACATCGTCGAGATGAAAAAGAGAGGAGAGGAGCAGTGGAGGCCGGCGACTACACGTCCCGTGTCTGACTGTAAGTTCACGGTGACGGACCTCCCCACGGGCGATGAGTACATGTTCCACGTGATCGCCGAGAATGCAGCGGGCCGCAGCGACCCATGCAAGCCAACGCATCTGGTCACCATCAAGGAAACTCCCGGTACGTGCTACTGCGATTCGCTGTTTGTAAAGTTGGGAAACAACATGTGCCCGTGCGTTGACTGGATTGCTGAAAAATGCTATTAATTTTTTATTGAATACGTATGCTATATTATTGTTGCAAGCTGGAAAACGCGGGGGAACAACGAGTGTGATGGTTGAAGAACAATGGACAATGGTCACAATACAAAAGATTTTTTTTTACGTGTGTCGTGTACGTGTATCTGGCTCATTATATTGGCGAACGATAGGTAATCACGCGCAGATGTGTTGGAATAGCCGTCTGCGTGTGCTCCAGTCAACTTGACTTAATAATACGGCGATCCCTGCTTTACCGGGTCTCAGATAAACGGACGCATCGCTCACACGACAAATGTCTTGTAAACAAAAAATAATCATCACGCTCATTGTTCTCACCTCTTAATCGGGATCACCTCCTAATCTAGACAAATTCATGATTCCCGACTTGTCCCCACGAAACGGGGACCACTGTGCACGTATATCAATCGACATTGTATTATCATCCGGTGAGGAGATACGTCCCCGCGTTATAGCAACTCTTCTTTGGTCGTTAGAATCACCAAAGCTTAACCGAGACGACCTTAAGGACATCAAGGTCAAGGCCGGTCAGCCCTTCGAGCTGCTGATTGGCTTCACGGGTGTACCGGTACCAGAAGTCGCGTGGGACGTCGGCGGCAAGAAGGTCATCAAGACCGAGAAGCTGACGATCGAGAATCGCGACAATCAGACGCACCTCATCTGCAAGCGATCGGAGCGCTCAGACGCCGGCCGCTACGCACTCACGCTGACGAACGAGTCCGGCAAGGACAGCGGAAACTGCGCTGTCATCGTGCTAGGTACCTCATGTCTACATTTTACCGCTAACCCCTCTCCCGCGCTGACCTCTTCCGCCTCTCGTCTCATTCGAGCAGATGACTTACGATTCAATTGTTTAATTTGTTACGGTGTTAATTTCTATCTGCTTGATTAATTTGTTGCTGCATATTTGTAGACACGCCGGCCGCGCCCGAGGGCCCGCTAGACGTGAGTGACGTCACTAAAGACAGCTGCAAACTATCGTGGAAACCACCCAAAGAGGACGGAGGCAGCGAAATCCTGTAAGCTTGCGCACAGTTCAAAGCTGTGATGAAAAATCATTCTATGCACGATTGCATATCGCCAATAGTAGTGTATCTCGGGCGTCTGACTACGTGCATGGCGATTTAGATTGTTTGTCTATTTACATTAGATCGTACTCGGTCGAGAGGAAAAACACAGCAAAGGCGGACTGGACTGTTGTGAACAACTTTGTGAAGGATACAAGATGCAGCGTGGGGAAGCTCACCGAAGGAAGCCAGTACGAATTCAGAGTGCGTGCAGAGAACAGCGTCGGCTTATCCGACCCGCTGCTCTCAGATGTGCCAACCATCGCCAAGAACCCCTACGGTGAGCGTTAGATCTAGTAATGAATCAAATTAATATGTTAGCGTTAGACGTAGTAATGAATCAAAATAATGAGTGAGCGTTAGATCTAGTAATGAATCAAAATAATGAGTGAGAGTTAGACCTAGTAATAAATCAAATTAATGAGGGCGGTAACATAAAAAAGAACATGAACTAGCTTATAACCGTGTACCTAGTTTAAACTTAATTAAGCACTTTTACCATAGTTTTACCATGTTTAAACCATAGTTTAAGTACTTAAGCTAGAGCGCCATAGATCGAGTATGCGAATGCAGAGCGGTTGATGTTCATCAAATGCGTGTATTGGAGTTTTCGCGGTTTGTTCATTACGCTACCTTCTCTACTGTAGATGAACCGAGAGCCCCAGGTCGTCCCGATGTCACCGAGACTGATAGCGATCACATCAGCATCAAGTGGACAGCTCCGGAGAGCGACGGGGGAAGCCCAATCGCTGGCTACGATGTGGAGAGGAAGGAGCCAAAGAGTGCGAAATGGATCAAACTAAACAAGCAAGCTATGAAGGTCAGTTACTATAAAAGTATTTCAGTATGCATATTTATCCATCGCTTAATGCTACAGGCACTATATGCGCTCTCATTATGGGAAAAAAACATAGTCGCGTCGGATGGAGAATGTTTCATTCAGAAAACATTAACACACCCTATAAATAGGATCAAAAGATTGCATAATGAATATTAAATGGTATATAATGCAATTTTAACTCATCTTAATAATAACGAGTATACTATAATGCGTATAATAGTTTAAATATTTTATTACAACTTTATTTATAACTTTTATTGTAATAGTTTAACTACTATACACTCTCGAAAGTTGAATTGTTCACGTAAATACGTCGCATGAATGCAATATGGGTTTTGCACGTGTCCAGGAGATCATGTACACGGACCACACTGTCACTGAGGGTCGCGAGTACGAGTATAGAGTTATAGCCCTCAATGCTGCAGGACCCAGCCCACCTAGTCATCCGTCCAAGGCAACCGCCAAACCACCATACGGTATGCTTTTAGGCTAAACATGATATTGAAAACATTTCGTTGTGCTCTCACCATCTCTCTATCATTCGTCTCAACTTGTGATATTTATTAGCATGACATATTTTTTACGTGGTATGGTGAGTAGTTAATATCTAGCTACAACAACCAGTATCCAGATAATATAGTCTAATCGAACGTATAGTGTGGCCCATTGTTACTTCGGCCTGAGCCAACGAGGGGAAAATCCATTTAATTCCCCTAAACTCTTGCATATTTTAATGTTATTCCACGCAGACGTTCCCAGTCGACCAGGTACACCCGAGATTGTATCATTTGATGCTGAGTATGTGACGCTAAAGTGGGAGGCACCTGAAAGCGATGGCGGATCGCCCGTCACTGACTACGTGATTGAACGGAAAGAGATGTTCAGCACATACTGGAATAAGGTACAAAGGGGAATTTCTGTGATAGACACTTAGATTACGATTTCTGTTCACCGAGTAGATGTAATCAGGAGCGTATAATGACAAATACTTGTCATTATTTGTCATTATTTGTCGTTATTTGTCAAATATTTGTCATTATACGCTCCTGATGTAATGAAATAGAATAGTAATTTCATATAAGTCGACGGAATTAATTTTAGTAGGTACTTGTTCAAAGAAGCTTAGCCTAATGAAATAATTAGTAGAAGTATATTGGAAGTATCCTAGAATATAGTTGAATTTATGTTCGTGTGTTTAATAATATATCAAATAACTAACTAATTAACTAAATGAATGAATAAATGAATAATTGAATAAAAAAAAACATAAATAAATAAACAAAAAAACTCATCCAACATCTATCTTTTGAAGATCGCTAGAGTCAAGGCTCCTGAAACAGAGGGAACTGTGAAAGACGTAGAGCTAAAAGCTCAATATGAGTTCAGGATCATTGCAGTAAACAAGGCTGGCCCAAGCGAGCCCAGCTCTAACTCCGTACCTGTAGAGATCAAGGCGCAAAATGGTAAGATAACTTGTGACTTCGTCTAATCTGCATACACCCGTGTATGGCTTTGCTGCTAAACAATAATTCAAGTTCATTAGATTAAAGTGTGATCACTTAAGTAGTAACGCATGTAATTTGTAGCAATTGCAATGGTAATTCCATCGCAAGATATGTGAGTTTTATCTTCGACGAAGATCGACACACTCCGTCTTCAGTACTGCAATACGCCCTCCATGTTATTGCATTTTGCATCAACTAATCTTGTCTATTATGTTCGTGCACAGTTGCTCCAAAGATAGACAAACACCGCCTGGAAGACCAGAGACTGAAGGTGGGCCAGACGCTTGAGTACGACATACCGACCAGTGGCGCCCCCACGCCGATAGTGACATGGAGCGTCGACGACAAACCGCTGAGCGCCGGCGACAGGGTCACGATCAAGACGACCGAGAAGAGCAGCATGCTGAAAATCCGCGACGTTGAGCGCACGGACGCTGGCAAGGTCACGCTAACGCTGAAGAACGCGTCGGGCACGGACTCGGCATCTGCCAACGTCACCGTGCTCGGTAAGGCCCTTGCTCGTAATCGCACGGGTTACGACACGTAAATACCCATCAACGCTCACGTAAATACCCATCAACGCTCACGTAAATACCCATCAACACTCACGTAAATACCCATCAACGCTCGTTCGCAGCCGAGTCTCGGCGAACTATACGTTGCATGCACTCGCTAGTCTCTGCTTCTCGACGGATCCGTGCCCAGTTCGTATCCTCCTCACATCCGGGTTTTCGCGCGCGAATTTTGCAATTTCGCATCATCGGTCGCAGCGTAACGTTCTCTCGCTTCCTCTTGTCCGCGTGCGCAGGCAAGCCGTCTCCTCCCAGGAACATCGCCGTTAAGGACATCACGAAGGAAGCGTGCGTGTTGTCGTGGGAGGAACCCGACGACAACGGCGGCTCTCCGATCACGCAGTACAGCATCGAGATGATGGATGTGGGCAAGGCGCGCTGGAGCGACCTTGGTACGACACCGCAGCTCTTCCTTACCGTCACCAAGCTACAGCACAAGCGACAGTACAGCTTCCGCGTGAAGGCGGTCAACCGACAGGGCGAGTCGGAACCGGTGACGACGAAAGAGCCCATTACGGCGAAGGATGCCTTCGGTAGATATCTTGAATTATTTTCCTTTTCGCGTCGCACGTGCACATTCGCGCGGCAATCGTGCATTTTGCGTATTGTGTATTAAGTACTATTATGGTTATAATGCAGTTTATGTACACTTTACATGTTCTTGGTTACATATATATGATAAACACACTCTGCGGTTTACAGTTTCTAATAGAGCAATGACGGCGGGGGGGGGGGCTGTTAATAAAGGGTTCATTCTCTGTTCACGCCGATAATTTTCGCGTGTTGAAACATATTTTAAAAACGGTTGTAGCGTGGCCTTTTAAAACGTGCTACGACGTCGTCTTGTACTTAATGAAACTATGCTGTATTTTTCTACAATTACATTACGAGTACGTGAATAGAGATATCTAGATCTCTATTCATGTACTATCCTTCATATCGCGATCTCAATTCTTGTACACATCTTCATATCTAGATCTCTATTCATGTAGGCCTACTATCCTTCATATCGCGATCTCTATTCATGTACTATCCTTCATATCGCGATCTATCTTGTAACACATCTTCATATCGCGATCTCAATTCTTGTATTCATCTTCATATCGAGATCTCTACTAATGTACTCCTTATTACGTCTCATCTTACACGTATCTGGATTTTTCCAAAATAAAAACTCGGACTCTGCCGTAATCTGCCAGCTGCCGACTGTAGAATCGCTCATCAGTCGTGAAACCCCGTCGTTACCACGCGCCATATACGCTCGCTTCACAGATGTTCCGACAAGCCAGGCACGCCGGAGATCGACGACTGGGACCGCGACCACGTCAACCTGCGCTGGACGGCGCCGCGCAGCGACGGCGGAAAGCCGATCAGTGGTTACGTCATCGAGAAGAAGGACAAGTTCAGCGTCAGCTGGAGCGTCTGTATCGAGGTGGGCGCCGAGCAGACTGCGGCCGTCGTGCGCAACCTGGCGGAGGGCGAGGAGTACGAGTTCCGCGTGCGCGCCGTCAACGAGGCGGGACAGTCGGAGCCGAGCGACGCGTCTCGCGCCGTCACCACTAAAGCGCGCTTCGGTGAGTGCAAGCAGAGACGACGCTATATGTGCTATATAGTGTATATATAGTTTATACAGCGTGATTTAATAGTGGCTATATAGGTGCTATATAGGTGTTATATAGGTGCTATATAGGTGTTATATAGGTGTTTATATAGGTGTTATATAGGTGCTATATAGGTGCTATATAGGTGTTATATAGGTGCTATATAGATGCTATATAGGTGCTATATAGGTGCTATATAGGTGTTATATAGGTGCTATATAGGTGGCTATAAGGTGTTATATAGTGTATAAATCTATATAGGTGTTATATAGGTGTTATATAGGTGTTATATAGGTGCTATATAGGTGTTATATAGGTGTTATATAGGTGTTATATAGGTGCTATATAGGTGCTTATAGGTGCTATATAGGTCTATATAGGGTTATATAGGTGTTATATAGGTGTTATATAGGTGTTATATAGGTGTTATATAGGTCTAATAGGTGTTATATAGGTGTTATATAGGTGTTATATAGGTGCTATATAGGTGCTATATAGGTGCTATATAGGTGCTATATAGGTGTTATATAGGTGTTATATAGGTGCTATATAGGTGCTATATAGTGGTAATGATATGGTCGTTAGGATAGGTGCTATAAGGGTGCTATAGGGTAGGTGCTATATAGGTGCTATATAGTGATTATATAGGTGTTATAGGCAGGTGCTATATAGGTGTTATATAGGTGTTATATAGGTGTTATACAGGTGGCTATATAGGTGTTATATAGGTGTTATATAGGTTATATAGGTGGTTATATAGGTGCATAATAGGTGTGTATATAGGTGGCTATATAGGTGGCTATATTAGATTGCTATATAGGTCTAATATAGGTGCTATATAGGTGCTATATCAGGTGGCTATATAGGTGCTGTATAAGTGCTATATAGGTGCTATATAGGTGCTATATAGATGCTATATAGATGCTATATAAGTGCTATATAAGTGTCTCGCCTTAAATACCTCGGCGACTTTTTAGTTAACGTGAAATTTTATGCACACAGACACAGACATGAACTTTAAAATTTAAAATACTATCGCTGAAAATAGACTCAGATTTAATCTATAGGCACAATCGGAGTTATATCTGCACGTATAACGACCCTACGACAAAGTACCCGACTAATATTAGCACCTGAAGTAACTGAAAAAGATGAGGAGAGGAAGGTGATATAGCGCTTACTTCACAGCCGCGCCCCACATTGACCAAGTCTGCAACTGAAAGACATGAAAGTACGAGTGGGGCAGCAGATCATTTCAACCGTTCGCATTGGCGGCGAGCCACGCCCGAGGTTGAGTGGACAGCTGAGGGCAACCACTGAAGCGCATCGGACACGGACGACGGTCAGTACACACGAGACGCATCACCAAGGTGGAAATCAAGAAGGCGACAAGACAGAACTTCTGGCGTCCTACACACTTACCGTGAAGGAACGCCTCCTGGCAAGGAATCGGCAAAGCTGCAGAAAGTCGTGTTGTGGGGTAAGTCCGCGCATAGCTTGCGCGGAGGCGTATAGCAACGTTTGGCAGGTTTGCACGTTGGCAACGTTGGCACGTTGGCACGTTGCACATTAGTAAGCACAATTAGGCAAAATGGAGTTTCACCTCTTTTATATACTCTTTCACACTTTGTTCATACTACAAAGTATCACTACTTATTCACTATATATAAGTTATTACTGAATCATGTGCAATTTCTGTGGGTTATTGGTGTTTGGTAAATGCCAACTGAATATTTTATTATCTACTATAGTATAGTGACGATATTTAATTTAATGTATTCCATATATACTCAAGCGAAGTCATTATCAGAGCTTCATTGGTGTAGTTCGCAGACGAAGGGCAGATATAACACAAAAAATGGCAAACATAGAAGTACACACAAGTATAAAATCCAGTTCAATTAACAACATTTACCTCCTCATCACAGACGTGCCGCAGTCAGCCCGCAGGGACCAAGCTAAACGTTAGCAACGTTACCAGAGGAACGGCAAAAACTCTGCCTGGAAGCTCGAAAGACGATGGAGGCAGCGAGATCATCAAATACATCCGTGTCCAAAAGATGGAGACGAGCGAGCACGCTGGATGGAAGGTCGAAGGCCGCAACTAAGCTGGACATAGCGTCACTAAGTGATACCGAACAAGGAGTACCAGTTCAGAGTGAGAGGCGGTGAAATTCGAAGGAAGATCCGCACCGTTTGGAAACAACAGAGCTACGGCGTGCCCAAGAATCCATTCGGTAGTGTGTGTGCCTCGTCCTCCACAGAGCAACATGACTGTGGTTTAGATGTTACACGCGTCTTAACGAGTTCAGCTTTAATCTTATTATTTGGGTTTGTTAAACTATAATTACTTTCATATAAATAAATAACTAGCATATATATATACATATATATATATATATATATATATATATAGATATATATATAATATATACATATACACGTGTGTTTGTGCATGTGTGCGTGCGCGCGCGTGTGTGTTTTCTAAAAGACCGAGTACGATAAATGTCGTAAAATATATAACATCGTATATGTTTGCAGACGAGCCAGGCGCCCCAGGAAAGCCGGAAATAGAAGATTGGTCTCAGCAGAAAGCAGATCTGACGTGGAAGGCACCTGAATCTGACGGCGGTGCTCCTATCGAGTCGTATATAATCGAGAAGAAAGAAAGGTCTCAGTGGTCAAAGGCTGGAACGTCAGAGAAAACGAGCTACACGGTTACCGGACTAAAGGAGGGCACAGAGTACGAGTTCAGAGTAATCGCAGTAAACAAGGCCGGACCTGGTCAGCCAAGTGAGGCCTCGCAGACCATCACGGCAAAGGAACGTTTCGGTAAGAGTCCAGTGCTCGAAATGGCCTATCACTCGGCCATCACAAGTGACTTAAAAAGCCCCAAGGGATGAAACTTGCCTTAATGCTTGTCCTTACTGTCCCGAGAACAAACCATACGGCCACAACGTTTTCTCAGATTTAGTAACAGATTTAGCATTAACAGATTTAGCATTTGGCTTCGCATTGTGCGTAGTGTAATCAGTGGAAGTGGTGTTATTCACATGTTATCATCTTAAAATTGGAAAAGGTTGAAATAGGGCAAGGTTGAATAAAGTTGAATCAGCTAGGGCTTACCCTATAAAGTATTCATTGCCTTTTTCATAGTTTACAAAAACCAATATTTGTTTCGGTTACAGTGACGCCATACATAGAGAAGGTGGCCATGCGAGACATGAGAGTGAAGGCAGGCAGTCCCTTCAGGTTCGACGTAAAGGTGGGAGGCGATCCAGAACCAGAGGTCGTCTGGTACAAGGACGGAGAGCGCGTCTCATCATCCGATCTCGTTGAAGTAAGCTCATGAAATGACCTCTGACGTCTGTACCATCAAGCTTTCTCTTTATCTATAGTAATGATTTGGCCGATTGAGATGTCAGTGTTCCTAGAGTGTTGCGTTGTTCCATTGCTTATTGCTATTCTGATCCTTGTATCATGCGTATTTTTACGCAATACACATAGACTACAAACCGCTTTGTGGTGATTGTGACTGTTTTTTCATGAACCTATATGCACATGTCTTCAGATGAGTGCGAGGGAAAAGAACATCAGCCTTATTAACAAAAGAGCGGCAAAGAATGACGCCGGCCTGTACACAATCAAGTTAAAGAGTGAGACGGGGCAAGACGAGGCCACGGCTAACGTGACTGTATTCGACAAGCCTGGAGCACCAGAAGGTCCACTAGAAGTCTCTGACATCACCAAGGAGAGCTGTGTATTGACATGGAAGACGCCGCAAGACGACGGTGGCTCTGAGATAGTGTAAGATAATTTATTCATGGTTACGCAAATCACCTGTTCTACTGTCTGAGAGTGACATTGGTTTTCGGTAGATCCAATCATTTGTTGAACGGTAGATCGATATAATCCATTCACGAACTAACCTTATCAGAATTGAGTGTATTCCTCTCCTCATAACAATAACGATAACGATTAATAATTATTAATAACAATGATGATAATAATAATGGATATTATTATTAATATTATTAATATTAGCATCATTAATTTTATGTTATAATATCAGGAGTCTATCACTATTGATAGACTCCTGATAATATCACACTAAAATATTTGAGATATAATCATGATTAGTGCGTATACTAATCATTCAAATCAAAAGAAAACTCAAAAACCATCGCCGTAACCGCTACGTGGTCGTACGTACCATGGCTTCGCGAAGTAAACCGGCGCGAAACGTTGCTCTTTACAGTGCGTACACGGTGGAGCGACGCAACACGAAGAAGGACCGCTGGAGTTCGCTGAGCAACATGGTGCACAGCAACAGCTACACGGTGTCGCGGCTGCACGAGGGCACCGAGTACGAGTTCCGCGTCTCCGCAGAGAACGCCGTCGGGCTCGGACCTCCACTCATCTCTGCGCGCATGGTCGCAAAGAATCCTTACGGTACAGTCGGTAGACGTAGAGTAGGCAGGTGTAGAGGTACACAGACATGAACTTTTAAATTTAAAATACTATCGCTGAAAATAGACTCAGATTTAATCTATAGGCACAATCGGAGTTATATCTGCACGTATAACGACCCTACGACAAAGGTACCCGACTAATATTTAGCACTTGAAGTAACTAAAAAGATGGAGGAGAGAAAGGTGATAAATGCGCTTACTTCACAGCCGCGCCTCACATTGACAAGTCTGCGCTGAAAGACATGAAAGTACGAGTGGGGCAGCAGATCAATTTCAACGTTCGCATTGGTGGCGAGCCAGCGCCCGAGGTTGAGTGGACGGCGGAGGGCAAGCCACTGAAGGCATCGGACAGGACGACGGTCAGTAGCACAGAGACCATCACCAAGGTGGAAATCAAGAAGGCGACAAGAACAGATTCTGGCGCCTACACGCTTACCGTGAAGAACGCCTCTGGCAAGGAATCGGCAAGCTGCAAAGTCGTGGTTGTGGGTAAGTCCCCGCATAGCTTGCGCGAAGCCGTATAGGCACATTTGGCAGGTTGCACGTTGCAACGTTGGCACGTTGGCACGTTGCACATTAGTAGCACAATAGCAAAATGGGTTTTCACTCTTTTATTATACTATTTCACATTTTTGTTCATACTACAAAGTATCACTACTTATTCAACTATATATAGTTATTACTGAATCATGTGCAATTTCTGTGGGTTATTGGGGTGGTAAAATGCCAACTGAATATATTTATTATCTACTATATATATAGATATTAATTTATGTATTCATATATACTCAAGTAAGTCATTATCAAGAGCTTCATTGTGTAGTCCGCAGAGAAGGCAGATAACAAGCAAAAAAGTGCAAACATAGAAGTACAACAAGTATAAAACTCCAGTTCAATTAACAAACATTTATCCTCATCACAGACGTGCCCAGTCAGCCGCAGGGACCACTAAACGTTAGCAACGTTACCAAGGAGACAGCCAAGCTTTCCTGGAAGGCTCCCGAAGACGACGGAGGCAGCGAGATAATCAAATACATCGTGTCAAAGATGGAAACGAGCCGAGGCACGTGGATGGAGGTCGGAGAGGCGCACAAGCTGGACATCAGCGTCACTAAGCTGATACCGAACAAGGAGTACCAGTTCAGAGTGAGAGCGGTGAATTCGGAAGGAGAGTCCGCACCGTTGGAGACAACAGAGCCTACGCGTGCCAAGAATCCATTCGGTATGTGTGTGTGCCTCGTCCTCCACAGAGTCAACATGACTGTGGGTTTAGAGTTACACGCGTCTTAACGAGTTCAGCTTTAATCCTCATTATTTGGGTTTGTAAACTATATTACTTTGCGACCATGCGCGCAGAGATAGTGGAGGTCCGAGTCCGGACGGGTTCTCTGCGGAGACGGCGGAATCTCCGTACTCGGTGGCCCTCTGTGCAGCGCGCATCCGTGTAGCTGTGCTTGGTGCACCATGTTCCTCAGCGAACTTGCCAGCGCGTCCTTCTTCGTTGTGCGTCGTTCCACTTTCGTGTACGCGTCACTGTAAAGAGCAACGTTTCGGCCGGTTTACTTTTCGCGAAGCACATGTGTACTGTACGACGCACGGTACGTGTACAGTGATGGGTTTTTGAAATCCAAGTTTTTCTTTTCGATTCAGATGTGATTAAGTTAGACACGCACTATATGCATGATATATCTCAAATATTTGGTGTGATATGTTATTCAGGAGTCCTATAATAAGTGTTAGACTCGTTGATATATAAGCATAAAAATTAATGATGGCTAAATTAATAATATTAATAATAATATCGCTTATTATTATCATCATTGTTATTAATAATTTATTAATCGTTATGTCCATTGTATGTAAGGAAGAAACTACACTCATTCTGATAAGGTGTAGTTCGTGAATCGGATATATTCGATGGCTACCGTTCAACAAATGATTGGATCTACCGAAAAGCCAATGTCACTCTGCAGACATAGAAACAGATGATTTGCGTAACTCATGAATAAATTATCTTGACACTATCTTCAGAGCACGCGGTCTGCGGCGTCTTCCATGATTCATACACAGCTTTCCATTGGTGATGGTCAGAGACATTCTAGGTGGAGCCTCTGGTGCTCCAGGCTTGTCGAATACAGATCACGTTCGCCGTGGGCCTCGTCTTGCCGCGTCTCACTCTTTAACTGAATTGTGTACAGGGCCGGCGCATTCTTTGGCGCTCTTGTTAATAAGGGCTGGATGTCTTTTCGCCTCGCACGTTCATGCTGAAGACATGTGCATAGTGGTTATCGAAAAAAACAGTCACAATCACGCACCAAGCGCGTTTGTGAGTTCTATGTGTATTGCGTAAAAATACGCATTATACAAGGATCAGATGAGCAAACGCAATAGAACAACGGCAAACGTCTACGGACACTTACATCTGCATCGCACAATTACTATAGATGAAGAGAAAGCTTGATGGACAGACGTCCAGAGGTTATTTTATAAGCTTACTTCAGCGAATCGGCATGACGACGACGCGCGTGTCCGTCCTTGTACCAGACGACCTCTGGTTCTGGATCGCCGCCCACCTTCAGTGGAAGCTGAAGGGACTGCCTGCTTCACTCTCATGTTGCAATGCCACGTTGTCTCTAGTGTATGCGTATCTGTAACGCGAAACAAATATTGGTTTTTGGTAACTAA
>NW_014577061.1:1533951-1556238 GCF_000485595.1 Priapulus caudatus | reverse complement strand
CTCACGGGGTGTCGGCTTTGTGAGAGAGATGAGAGTTGCAGTTTGCGTCGATAAATGGTGGTTTGTCTTGGGAAAAGTTATTCGGCTTTTGTCTCAATTTTATATGTTTGTATACGAATTTTATATGTTTGTAAACATATTTGTAATTGTGCTTGATACCCGTGTTGTCCCTGGGGCGCGGCGATGGAGGCCACGTACGCTGCGTGCGTGTACCACCCTAAGCTGGCGTTTACATGCCAACTTTTGTGTTGGCGAATTGGGCAAGTTTCCAACGCTCTATCAACCGTTCAATGACTGGCAGGCGTTTACATGCACTGAGACTGCGAGTGGCCAACTCGATCGACGCCGCGAGCGTATGCGTGGGGCGGTGGATATAGGCATAATATAAATTTGCGAGGTACGGCACGTACAGGCGCAAAGAATCGTCATAGTCACAGAGTAAGGATGCCACGAGGCCGGCTGGATTACCGGAGAGGCGGTGCATTGGGATTTTCCATGCTTCGTGCTGGCCGACCTCTTCCTTATGTGCACGTGCGCGTGTACTGTGCGCGCACGCGTGTACCGTCCAACGTGTTACATCAGCGCGTGTACGTGAGGTATCTGCGCTACACAGATGTGACAGACGCACGCGTGGCAGTTCACAGCATACACGCATGCGTGCACGTACACACGTGCGCCGCCACGTACACGCGTGTGCGCACGTTCAATTCGCTTATGCGGGCATACACGCATACAACAATACATGCAATGCGCGCGTATGTGTGTGTGTTGTGTTTTGTGTGTGTGTGTGCGTCGTTGCGGTCGTGTGCGTGTGGTGGTGCGTGTGGCGTGTGGTGTGCGTGGTGGTGTGCCGTGTGGCGTAGTGGTGTGTTCGTGTGGCGGTGTGCTTGCGTGCGTGCGTGCGTGTGTGTGTGCGTGTGCGGTGTGCGTGTGGTGTGCGTGTGCGTGTGCGTGTGCTGTGTGCGTGTTGCGTTGCTGTGTGCGTGTGCGTGTGCGTGTGCGTAGTGCGGTGCGTCGTGCGTGTGGTGTGCGTGGTTTTGGCGCTGTACGTGCTACGTGTGCGTGTGGCTTCCTATAGCGTGTGCCGTGTGACTGTGTGCGTGTGCTGTGTGCGTCTGTGCGTGCTCGTGGGCGTGCGTGCGTGCGTTGTTGCGCGTGCGTGTGCGTGTGCGTGTGTCGTGTGCGTGTGTGCGTGCGGTGCGTGTGACGTGTGCGCAATTCTGTGCCGTGCTGCGTGTGCGTGTGCGTTGTTGCAGTGTGCGTGTGCGTGTGACGTGTGTGCGTGTTGCGTGTGCGTGTGCGTGTGCGTCGTGCGTGTGCGTGTGCGTGTGCGTGTGCGTGTGGCGTGTACGGGGTTGTGTATGTGGGTGAAGTTCAGTGGTGCAAGGACAATTTTAAAAGCAAAGGGCGAAACAAACTCATTGATTTCCTATATTTGCACACATTATCTCCTGTATATTATGTATTGTGTACTATATACTGAGTACCTGTGAACCCATGGACCCGTGTGCTTTGGGAGAGGAAATAATGGACTGGATGGAACCTTTTTTTATGGATATGTTCCTGCAGTATCTGCCTTGATGCTTCATCCTGGCAATACAGCAGGGCTATTATTTGCCCATGCATTATCTCAGCTCTTGGAGTCATGGAAGAGACCTTTAGACTAATACATAAGAAACGCCTAACATGCGTTTACAACTAGTGCTCGTGGTAGCATTTGCTATACTATTGGTATATTTTCAACGTCCTTCATTTAGTTGTCATTGACTTCTAACTATTTTGATTTACGAGATAATTATATTAGTTTGTCACAGGACATTGCTCATTGAATCAATTGAGGCGAAGCATACCAATAAAAGCTCTATGTGGCAAGGAAGTCGCAGCAGGCTCATACTAATTAACATAAGAACTTAAGAACACAAACACTTAATAAAATAACATAGAAACACCCTTCACGATCATTTACAGGCGTAGTTAGACGTCATGCGAGTGATGGTTTAATATCGGCACTAGGTCAAAATATCAGCTTGAGAAAACTTGTTCACTAACCTCTATCGATAGCCAGGTGGCATTAACAGATCTTACACGTGGCTAGGAGGTTTGGTTTATCACTATGACGAAGTGCACAGAAAGAGAGCGAACTTTGTAATCGGCCTGAATATCATACGTATACACTATATATATACTAGACACTGTTTTAGGTCGGTGCATTACCCGAACCGACTCATTGAGTTAGTCAGCTTCGAATCGAGGTAACCAAAAAGGATAGGTTCCTTTAGAAATGTTTTTCCAACTAGTGTTTCGTACTGGAGCTGCATACGTAATTCTTCAATGTTTGTTATTCGCCACTCACGACTGAGCCTTTGCCAATATGCACAAGCAGGTAAGAAAACTATCAGAAACATCATAAGCCAGAGTATATTGACCCAACGTTTTAGACTTTAGCGTGATTGATCCTATTTCGTTCAACCTTATTTAGTTGTGCAGAACGCCACCAGATTGTGTTTTGCATAATTGACAACAGCCGAATTTGCGTGCATTTTGTTTCATTGCACGTGTTGCATCATCTCCGCAGACATGATAATGTCGCGTCGCCAGATCATATTAGGGATAATCGAAGCTACAGACGCGATGTCCGTGCCTTGCATTTGGAATTCCACATTGTATTGCCAGACGACCCTGTTCTGGATCGCCGCCCACCTTCACGTCGGAAGCTGAAGGGACTGCCTGCCTTCACTCTCATGTCTGCATGGCACCTTCTCTATGTATGGGCGTCACTGTAACCGGAACAAATATTGCAGTTTTTGTAAACTATGAAAAGGCAATGAATACTTTATTAGGGTAAGCCTGCATTCCAACTTTATTTCAAGCTAGTTGCCCTATTTTCTCAACCTTTCATGCCATAAAATTCATCGTTTAACAGATGTAGTGAGGTACACAGTTGCTCGGATTATTAAACATTCAATTCGCATTACACATGAAAAGTGTCTGCACAAATGCGCAATACAGCCAAGATGCCTAACAACATCTGATCTCAATGTCTTCGTCAGATGAGATAACCGTCACGCAGTTAGCGTAAGTGGGCCGTGATGGTTGTGTTCGGCGACAGTAAGGAAAAAGCATTAAGGCAAGGCTTTCAATCGCTTCTGCGGCTGCGTTTAAGTCTACTCTGTGATGGCGAGTGATAGGCCATTTCGTTGCAGAGGCAACTGTTTCGACTCTTACCCGAAACGTTCTTTGCCGTGCATGCTCTGCGATGTAGGCCTCACTTGATCAAATCAAAGATCATGTAACGTATGGCTGACCAATGGTCCGGCACTTTGCTTTTATCTGCTGATTACTTATCTTATGAACTCTGTACTAGCTTCTGTGTGCCGCTTCTTTACATGATCCTACTTTGATATTACTTTAACTTGCAATAATAAACGCATACCTTGACTCGTCTATGCTTCGATTGTATACTCTGCTAAACTTAACCTACGTTTTCAAATTTGACTCTAAGCTCCTATTCAAGCATTGCACACTGAGGACCTTTTCTTTCACTTGCTCGGATCGTATATACGCTCGATAGTCGATCTGAAAGCACCGCCGTCAGATTCAGGTGCCTTTCCCACGTCAGCATTGCCTTTCTGCTGGACCAATCTTTCTATTTCCGGCTTTTCCTGGGCGCCTGGCTCGTCTTGCAAAACATATACGATGTTATATATTTTACGACATTTATCGTACTCGGTTTTATTTCGAAAAACACACACGCGCTGCGGCACGCACACATGCACAAAACACACGTGTATATGATAATTATTTATATATACTATTAGTTATAATTATATATATGCTAGTTTTATTATTTTATATGATAATGTAAGAATCCTTACGGTACAGTCGGTAGACGTAGAGTAGGCAGGTGTAGAGGGGAAGGCATAGAGTAGGTAGCAGTAGGGGGGAGCAGGCGTAGAGTTGGTAGGTGTAGAGGGGTAGACGTAGTGTAGGCAGGTGTAAGGGGCAGGCGTAGATCGTAGGTAAGCATGGGTAGGGTGGGTAGGTGTATCCGGACAGAGATAGGAGTAAGCAGGCGTATGTGGGCAGACATAGAAGTAGTAACGTCATGAAACTAGAGAAACCGAACTTTTGGAACACTTTTGGTTTTCAGAGTATTTCGAATTTTGTAATCGCGGATACGGGATTGCGGACGTGCGTTATGCATCAGGCGAAATTTAATTTTCTCTAACCAATCGATGGAGGCTGGGTTTTTAATAAAACTTACTAACTGTTTCAAGGTTAGGCGATGCAAATCCGTGTCAATGCAATCACATGAATTTCGACATCGTCGGATTGATCTTAAAATAGCCCATAACTGACTATACATTACACGCTTATTATCTTCTGAACTTTAGTTTGTTTGCAACTAATAGGATTCCGCGATTGATGCTAGTTAATATCACAACGTGTTTCATATATCCGAAAGATGAACCAAGAGCGCCTGGAAGGCCTGACATCACGGATCAGGACAAAGATCATATTGACATTACCTGGGAACCGCCCGCTGATGACGGAGGCAGCAGCATCACCGGCTACACTATTGAGCGGAAAGACAAGGACAAAGACAAATGGACGAAACTTAATAAAGAACCCGTTAAGGTAGAACGATCTCGCGATATATACTAGTTGCTTCTTGCTGTTGCAGTAGGGGGGATGTTTACGTCTGGATTTGCTTTGTCGCTTGTTGTCATTGACGTTCGCATTATTAGATAGCAAATCACAAATCGCTAATTATGTAAAAATAAAAACAGCAAGGATAATGATGATGATGACAATCATAATAACACGATACCGCATTTGAGTATTTTCAAGTTAATAATAAATTTTATATATATAAAGCCTTGTGAACATTATATATATATATATATATATATATATATATATATATATATATAATTATAATATTATGTATACATGCATAAATTCTCTCACTGTTTACTCCCGTCTTCTGCAGAAGCTGGAATACACAGATGATACAGTCATTGATGGGCGCGAATACGAGTACCGTGTCTGTGCACTGAATGCGGCTGGAATTAGTCCTCCCAGCCTGGCCTCGAAGTCGGTGGTCGCAAAACCACCCTTCGGTACGTCTCGACCAATTAGTCTCGTATCAATAAATGTTATAGACTCTACACTCCTTGACCCTTTCACGTCAATTTAAATCACAATGAATCATAACTTAACAACTTCGAACGTATCTTGCCTAAAGTTATGCACATGATTGAAATAGAAACTCGTTTATCTATATCATGCTTATTATATATATATATATATATATACTAGTACAACTAGTATGACACCTTTATGACATAAAATGCCAATTTTTCCAACTGTGTTTAGACACGCCGGACAAGCCTGGTGTGCCGGAGATCATGGATTATGACGTCGACTTCGTTGAATTGTCATGGACGGCGCCATCCAATAATGGAGGCTCCCCTATCACCGACTACATTATAGAGGCCAAAACTAAGTTCACAACAATCTGGAGCAAAGTTGCCAAGGTACGTAGGCAAATTGTGCTAATGATATTACTTTGCTATGAGGTGATTACTCAATGTCCATGTTAACGGCAAGAAAATTGAATCAAAATAACGCTTACTTCTAGTTTATGCCCATTGCGTAAATAAATAAGTGAATAAAAAAATAAATATATGCTCAAAAGTAAAGCCCCTGTGAACCACAACGAGTAACTGTAACACCGTACTTATATTAGCAGCATTTCTGTCGCGCAGGTTTCAGGTACCACGATCCAGACGCGAGTCACAGATATAGAGGAGAAAGAGGAGTATGAGTTCCGCATCATCGCTGTCAACAAGGCTGGTCCCGGCGCACCCAGTCAGCCATCCAAGTCCGTCGTGGTCAAGGCAAGAAAACGTGAGTCTTTATTACTAATTGAAATCTTATTTGATAACTAACCGTATATTGTTTCTGTATTTATAAAACTCTGATGTTTATACTCTGTTGAAATGCTACGAAACGAAAATGAAGATGAATTGAATTGATGTAACCCTGTGTTTATTGACAGTGGCGCCAAGAATAGGTAAGGGCATTCTGGAAGACCTGAAGCTAAAGACTGGCCAGACGATTGAATACGACGTGCCAATCAGCGGCGAGCCATTCCCAGACGTTGCTTGGACGTTGAACGGAAAACCACTGAAGCCAAGTGATAGAACGACTATTAAGACATCGGATAAGGCAACCAGACTAGTGACTATCAACTCTCAGAGGTAGGAAGAATTAGCGGCATGCTAGGCATGAATCCCATTTGTGATTTATGTTTGTGATTAGAGCCGGAAAACGCCAGATAAATGTTTCTTGATTCGGGAACAGAGGTCAAGCGGGACGCGGGCAAGCCATGAATTACGATTTTGCAAGTCATATAGCAAAATAGGTAATTTGTGAACTGTGAAATCCCATATCTTCATAAAGGACTCTTTTCGTGCTTCCCCTGTCATATCCAAACGTGGTGCTATCGATAATACTTCCTGTTGTTGTGGTTCCGCAGGGAAGACAGCGGAGTCTACTCGCTCACCGTGAGCAATGCCTCGGGAACAGATACGGCCTCGGCTGACGTGACCGTCGTCGGCAAGCCGGCTGCTCCCCGTGGTCCACTCGAAGCGTCTGACGTCACGGCCGAGAGCATGACCATCAAGTGGAAGAAGCCGGAGGACGACGGTGGCTCCCCCATCACGCACTATACCGTCGAGATCATGGACTCGAGTACGTCACGTAATTCACGTTTAACGCGTCTAGCATACTGGTAACGTTTGCGAAAACATACACGCGTCATTTTAGTGCCAGTAACGCTGATTTCTCTCGCATACAAGCGCCTTGCATATGACAGTGCTGTCTTTGGTGTGTAGGTAAGGGTACCTGGCGCACCGTGGAGGAGACTGCGGAGTTGACGATCCTCGTGTCCAAGTTACAGGCGAAACACAGCTACAAGTTCCGCGTGAAGGCTCACAACAAGATCGGCGTGTCGGAGACTCTCGACATGAAAGATTTTGTTGTCGCCAATAATCCCTACGGTAAAATATTAACCCCTCCTATGTCTGCCGGCGGCTTAGAATTGATAAGCAATTCTTTGACAATGTGTACTGGTCAGTTGTGAATTGCAGTTGCCTGGTTGCACCCATGTCACGTCAGTAATTATAGAGATTTTGGCAAGACAAAGTAGTTCAGAAATAGACTTTATTTGAGATTTGGTAATTGGATAACTCCAATTAAAACCATATTCAAATTCTCGGCTATTGTCCTGTGCGTTTTTTCTAATCTGTGGTGGAGTTAAACAAGATAAAAGTAAGCATACCGCTTAAAAGAGCAGATGTACTGTTAAGAATGGTCGATCTTTATGAGAATCCTGCATGTCTACCTGTAGACGAGCCATCAGCTCCCGGAACGCCAGTCATTGATGACTGGGATGTCAACCATGTCGACATCAGCTGGACGAAACCGAAGAAGGACGGTGGCGCCCCCATCACGGGCTACATTATCGAAATCAAGGATAAGTGCGTGTCAAGTTTGTCTAAATATAGCTACCAGACGTCAACGATATAGTTTTATTCGTTTAATTACGATAAATTCACGTATGATTAAGACATTTTAACGACCTGAATTGAAGAATTTATTTAAATTAAACAGAATTTATTAACACAAATTCGCTTATGCATTGATTGACGTATTTTTACGTAATATTAATATAAGTATATTTCAGTAAATATACAGCAAATACAAGCATGTAGCATTCGGTTGACACAGGAGGATCTCTATAACGCGGTGTAAATAGTAAATGAAATTTTACGATGATGATCTAAAGTCACATCACTCATAAGTCAAGCCACTGATCATTGCGTAATTAGGTTTAGCGTGGACTGGACAAAAACGCTGGAGGTACCCGCCGACCAGCTGAAGGCCAGTGTTACTAATGTCAAGGAAGGACAGGAGTACACCTTCAGGGTGAAAGCCGTCAACAAGGCAGGCCCGGGGGAAGCCAGCGACGCATCAGCCATCGTTATATGCAAGGCGAGGTTTGGTGAGTACCCAGACGAAAATGTACCACTAAAGCGCCTGTAGCAACCGTAACGTTTCTGCCTATGACAACGACTTGACTCCTTATATCCTTTTTTCTGCGCATCCATGGTTCCTCCTTTCCTACTTTTGATCTTGCAATATCTCACTGTGATAGTCGTACTAGCAGTTCATGGTATTATGTCACATTGCTGACGTTTACTCTACACCGTATCGCAAACTAAACCATTTCTGTTCCTCGCCACAGCTATTGTCCATAATACATTTCTTACAAGCTGTGCTCTAGAGCTACTAATCTAGCCTTGTTTCATAATATATCACTTCACCACTCGCTAGTAATTGACCCAATGATCTCTAAGGCACTATTCGTTGCTTGCTTTTACTTTTAGTTGGACCGCGCATTGACAAGTCGGGCCTGCGCGACCAGAAGGTCCGGGCCGGCCAACCGTTCTCCATAAACATCAGGTTCACAGGAGAACCGAGCCCAAAATCTGAGTGGACCATCAACAAGAAATCACTTAGATCGTCCGACAGGTACAGGCAATCTTCCGACCTTTCTATCCGCTCGCTGATAACTGATTAACATGTCAGAAAGTTTAGTATGCTTGTTAATGTAAAAGCGATATTAAACTGTAGAAAGCACGCGCCATATCGGTAAATGTGAATGTATTTCTTATCTGTTAAAAACTCAAATGAGATTGGTTCGTAGATGGATTAATGAATGTAGATTAATTGCAGTGTCAAGCACCCGGTAAGTATCGTGTCTCGATAAATGTTACAGAACAAAGCTTGACAGTTCAGCTACGTCGGCGAAGGTAGAAATAAAGAAGACAGTAAAGGAAGATGCCGGGGCTTACACACTGACTGTGACAAATGATTCTGGCAGGGACTCGTGCACAATCACCATCACAGTTGTTGGTACGTGTATACAGCCGTCTACCGATCGTATTGTGAATGTGTAAATACACGCACGCGCACACGCACGCGCACACGCACACGCTCGCACATACGCACGCGCACTTGCACACACACACACACACACACACACACACACACACACACACACACACACACACACACGGGTAGCACACAGCAGGCACGGCCACGCACACAACACAGCAACACACAACCACACACGCACCGCTCGGAAGGGGAAGGGTGATGTATGTCGCAAGGTGGATCAGACATCGCGCCTGCTCGGCGACACAGGCGGGGGCAGAGGCACACACACACACACACGCGAACACACAACAACCCACCGACACACACACACACACACACCACACAATCTGCACACACACACACCTTCCGCGCAGAATCATGCGAGCTTACGTATGCTGCGCCGACAGCACACTTACGATCGACATTACGTCGCGTTACAGATAAGCCGTCACCGCCGCAGAAGCCGATCGAGGTCGCAAAGGTGACGGCCAAGAGCTGCATGCTGTCGTGGACGGAGCCGCAGGATGACGGCGGTACGGAGATTCTGCACTACATTGTCGAGAAGATGGACGTCAGTCGCAACACGTGGATAGAAGTCGGCATCAGTCACGCCATCACGATCAAGGTAGGCGACCCAGAGAGATTTACCTCGACCGATCAATATACATGCTGCTCGCGGCAATCTCACGTGGGCTGATACAATCTTCATGATTAGAGTTAGACTGACTACGTTGGTCTACGAAAATCAACGACGTTTAGAATCACCTTGCGGGCACGGCAACAGTGACCTTTAGAGCAATCTGCTTCGAAATAAAAAAAACCTAATGCTAAACTAGGATGGGGGTAAGTTAAATGATTTGGGTATTTAAATGAGTTAGATGGATTTAAATTATTACTTGCATCAGAGTTATGAAAGGTATATCATAATCATAGAGACAGCATAGATACTATTTCCTTATAAGGTAGCCACAGATGAATGCGATTGCGTCACTATGGGTAAAGAATTTTGCATGCGTCTCATAGATATTTGTTGTTCTCTAATACAGGTGGAGAACCTGACAGCTAACAAGGAGTACCACTTCAGAGTGAAGGCAGTGAATTCAGAGGGAGAATCCTCTCCTCTGCAGACCGAGAAGCCAACTCTTGCCAAAAACCCATACGGTACGAACAACAGCCATTTATAGCTGCAGCTGTAGGAATAACTTTCTAGTGATCATCATTACTGCTAATAACCAAGTTGAGCTGTTTCAGACAGGTCTATCCATTACTTTGTGTCACCGCAAACCTGGCTGATGCTAGTTTACACATTTTACCTCCGCTCTATACCTAGATGTACCAGACGCCCCTCAGGACGTTAAGGTCGTTGATTGGGACGAGAGCAGTGTCAATATTAAGTGGAGACAGCCGAAGGACGACAACGGAGCTGCCATCGAAAGCTACATCGTCGAGAAGAAAGATCGATACAGGTGTCTATACTCGCATATCCCTTTTATCCTAGTGATCGACTATCGATTAACATGTTATTGCCCGCAACTACTAACAGATTAACTCTTTCACACGTGCACGCATGCACGCACGCGCGCACACAAACATGTCCGCACGCACAAATATACGCATGTGTGCACGCACGCAAGCACGCAAGCACGCAACGACACAAACACATTACTAACGTTTACTACATTACGGCCGTCGTTTTTTCTTCTACAGTACAACTTGGTCCCGGGTAACCGATGTTGGAGCGGAGACCATGAAATTCACGGTGCGGTCACTGACGCTCGGCACCGAGTACGAATTCAGGGTGACCGCGGTCAACAAGGCAGGACCTGGTTCACCCAGTGAAGCAACAAAGGCGGTCACTATCAAGCCTACAAACGGTCCGTATTTTCTCAAAATTTACATCATTGTAGGGTGACGTGTATTGCACACAGGCCGATATGTTTCCAGTATTGTTCACTGATTTTGTAAAATTTCATAAAGTGGGGTATTTGCTAATATTTATAAGATTCTTGTTAATATTACCAAGCCTAAGCTCATTTTTCTTCTCCCCACTCACGCAGTTGCACCAAAGATTGAGTCAGGAAGTCTGCGTGACGTTATCGTTAGAGTTGGGCAGATCTTCACGCTACACGCAGCATTCACGGGAGAGCCTGCCCCCGGGGTTACATGGACAGCGAATGGCGACAAGGTACGAATCACGCTATCATATTTTATACACTTCACAATAACGGAAGGGATCTATGGATATGGCGCCTAATACACGCTACATTTTGGTTCGGGTTTATAAGAGGTATATCATCGCCTGGGGCCCGCTGTCAGAAAGAAAATTAGTCCTGACATTAGTCTTAGCATTAAGTTGTTCTCGTTGACCGTTGATAAAGTTCCGAGTTTCTTTTACGCAGTGTATGGAGGTCCGGTCTACGAGAAAAAGTCAATGTTAAGACTAATGTTAAGACCAAGTTTGTTTCTGACAACGGGTCCTTCGCCATTACGTCATCACTTCGATTCGTGCCATGAAATAACATTTTTGCGCTTCTTGCAACGCCATATATTCGTTAACCCGTTTACAGCATGTGTCGGTATTAACGACATCCTTTATTGCAGGTCGGCGAAACTGCCGACATGGAGATCCACACCACGGACAGCACGTCTGATTTAGAGAACAAGAAAGCCAAGCGTGCAGACACCGGCTCCTACACCGTCACCGTGAAGAACGCGGCCGGCAGCGTGTCGGCGTCTGCCACCGTCACCGTCACCGACAAACCGTCCCCACCAGAGGCGCCACTAGACGTGTCAGACGTCACCAGCGACAGCGTGACGCTGGCATGGAAGGCGCCGAAGGACGATGGCGGATCTCCTCTAGTGTGAGTATGCGTTATGACCCGGGGCAGGACCTAGGGTGACGTAGAAGTCGCAAAGGTCACAAAACGTGTGATGCAATAATAATAATAATAATTATTATTATAATAATAATACTAACAATAATAACGATTATAATATAAAAGGTATAAAGGAATATATCGTTTAAAATAAAGACATTACGCAAAACGATCATGTATATTACTCGAAATAATCCATTTGTATAAAGATGCATGACAAAATTCTATTACGAGCGCGATCTTGATTTCTCGCGATGTTTAAAACTCTTTCAAAAGTTTCGTTGTTATTCGACAAGAATTTTGAATTATTTGGCAAACACATTAATGTTTTACCTTATTAAATACACCGGACAACAGTTCACATAAATGTGGTTACATATTGAAAATACGGAGTGTGGATGTGTTCGCATCTACGCACTGTATACTGACTAACGTGAGATTTCGGCGCGCATGCAGGGCCTACACTGTGGAGAAGCGCGTCACTGGCAAGGACTGGTCAAACGTGAGCAGCTTCGTGCAGGGCACTACGTTCACCGTGCCCAAGCTAAAGCAGGGCACCGAGTACGAGTTCCGCGTGATGGCCGAGAACAAGGACGGACTGTCCAAGCCGCTAGTCTCACAGCCGGTTGTCGCCAAGAACCCATACGGTAGGCACCACATGTACATTTCAGTAATTAATTCATTTATTTATTTATTCGTGTTTACTATTTTCTATTTATTTATTTATTTATTATCATTGATTAATTAATTATTTTATTTAATTGATCTATTTATTTGATTAATTTATTGGTTTATTTATTTATCCTTACGAAAACATATCGCCAACTCCTAGAAGAATGTAAATCTTCCAATTCAAGAAATGCTAGCAGTGGCAGAGTATTATGTAATGTTATATTTACTTATAAATATAATTATATATATATATAATATATTTATTATATGTTTACTGAATAAATCTGTACCCACCAAACATTACGTGATTAGTGTTAACTAATACGGTTGTTACGACCGCGCGTCTTTACACAGATGAGCCCCTATCACCCGGAAAACCCGACATAGTAAGCCACGACGACCATCACGTCGAGATCACGTGGACAGCTCCGGACAACGATGGCGGCAGTCCGATTACTGGCTACGAGGTGGAGAGGAAGGAAGCGAGCAGCACTAAGTGGATCAAGGTCAACAAGACGCCGGTTAAGGTACGGGGATGAATCTAGAACAGAAATCTGCATGTGTAGGTGGTCCTGTAGTCTTGATCATGGTGGTAAATAACGGAGAACCTTGGTTGGTTTGTCTTGATGGTATATTATATATATATATATATATATAGATATATATTATAGATTTTGGCCATATATCTATAATGTCTATATTTTATGTGTATGTATGTATATTATATATATATATATATGCGTGCGTGCGTACGTGTGTGCGTATGTGTCCATATATCTAAAGAACTGTGTTTCCACCTACAGGATCTCAAGTACAACGACGAGAAAGTGACAATAGGGCTGGAGTATCAGTACCGCGTAGTAGCTGTCAATGCTGCAGGACTCAGTCCTCCCAGCCACCCATCCAAGTCCGTAGTTGCCAAGCCTCCATTTAGTGAGTGTTTTACTTAAGATACTATGCCATTGCGGTCTCTCTCTCTCTCCCTCTTTATTTTTCTCCCAATTTCCCTTTTTCACTGGGTCTTTTTCTCTTTCTGTGGCCGGATGAGTATATATATATATATATTACTACAATATCTACGTAAAGGTTATATCAAGTTTCCGATCATTAATTATTACATGAATGATGTATTTCTTTCAGCACCACCACACAAGCCTGGTCCTCCAAAGATTGAAGATTTCGATCAAGACTTTGTCGAGTTGAGCTGGACCGTTCCAGTTAACGACGGTGGCGCCCCGATCACCGACTACATCATCGAGAAGAAGGACAAAATCGTCATCCATTGGAGCAAGTCTGCCCGCGTATCAGCAGACGAGCTACGCGTACGTTTATATGCAAACCTGATACCGTATCCAAAAAAACTAACAAAATTCTAAAGGTTAATTCCTGCATTTAACCTATCAGTGTCATTCCAATTGTTGTGCAACCGTGCTGCTCTAGTTGTAACGCGTCTCACTCGCAGTTGGTGCGATATTATAGCCGTTACCAGAGGTATGCTATCTGTCGCAGGTGAAGCTTACTGATGTTCAGGAAGGCACGACGTACGAGTTCAGAGTGACTGCAGTTAACAAGGCCGGTCCCGGCGAGCCCAGTGACTCGTCCAAACCCATCCTCATTAAACCCAAGTTCTGTAAGTCTATGTTGGTACCCAAATCCGCAGCCACACACGTGCACACACACGCACACGCACACACACACACACACACACACACACACACACACACACACACACACCAAGAGCGACAGAACTATAAAACGCAAATTATCTAGTTATCACGAGGTCAAGCATAACATAAATCTGACGTACACACCTTGTAGTGTATTCGAGTATCAAATCGTAAATATCCAACGCATTTTTTAACCGGTGACGCTTTAAAGAAGCGAATGAACCCTGACATGACTTTGTTGCCAATTTCCTTTCATTTCTGGCTACCCGCAGCTGTGCCAAAGATCAACAAAATTGGCATGGAAGACAAGAAGATTAAGGTCGGACAGGCTATTGACTACGAGGTGCTTATCAGTGGCGAGCCCACGCCGGAGGTGACCTGGACTATCAATGGCAACAAGGTAGTCAAATCGCTGGCAACGCAGATCAAGAGCACGGACACTACGGCAAAGTTGCTGACACCGAAAGCAGAGAGGAGTGATGGTGGGCAGTACACGTTGACATTGAAGAACCAGGCAGGAACTGACTCTTGCACTGTGACCGTAACTGTCGTTGGTAAGCAACACGCACACGCACGAGCATTCAAGTGTCCGGTCTCCCGCACGTAATTGGAATGACTAGGCACTGAAACTAATCATTTGCGTATGTTTGTGAAGCCGTATATTTATCGTACATAAATTAGTGTTGAACACATAAACGAAATCTCATGAGAAAATAACTCCAATAAACTAAAACCGAGTGCTTACATAAGGCGATTGGAAAAGAACTCTAACGTGACTCTTGCATGTAACCACTGCCTTGCGCTACACTCTACAGATAAGCCAGCCCAGCCGAAGGGACCACTGGAAGTGTTTGACGTTGCCGAGGAGACGTGCACCATCAGGTGGCGCACCCCGAGCGACGACGGTGGCTCCCCCATTATGCACTACAGCATTGAAAAGATGGACGTGGCAAGAAACGTGTGGCAGCCGGTAGAGGACACGATGGAACTGAGCATCGGCGTGACGGGCCTGCAGGCCAAGCACGAATACCACTTCAGAGTGAAAGCAGTCAACAAGATCGGCGAGTCGGACGCGCTGCAGACACCCAAACCCGTCCTCGCGAAAAACCCGTTCGGTGAGTTAATTGTTATTGCCAATAATAATAATAATAATAATAATAATAATAATTTAAAAAAATATAAAAAATATTAAAAATAAAAAAATAAAAATAATGTCAGGACTTATTAATTAGGCGACCTAACGGAGTTTGACGCCATTTATTCCTAAGTTGCAGTATTGGGCAATACCAAACTATCTCCACTACACTAGAGCTATGAATCTGAATTTTTCGAAAGCGAATAGTATTTGCGGGAACGCGTATTACGGCAGCTCTTAAATCGCGCCCGATCTCTCTCTCGTCTAACAGATCCTCCCGGAGCTCCCGGCCAACCGCAGGTGCTTGACTGGGACACCGACCACGTCGACATTAGCTGGACGCCACCGCAGAGAGACGGCGGCGCTCCGATCACTGGCTACATCGTACGAAAGAAGGACAAGTACTCATTCGACTTCAGCAAGGTGTTCGAGGTGCCTGGAGATCAGCTGAAGGCCACCATGCCGAGCCTGTCCGAGAACAAAGAGTATCTGTTCCAGGTTGTGGCCGTCAACAAGGCGGGACCCGGCGAACCGAGCGAGCCCTCGAAGCCAGTCATCACTAAACCCAGATACAGTGAGTTGACGCGAAATTCGACACGGTCTTTGTTTATCAGTGTATTGAAAAAAGATTCAATAGAGAACACAGTTATTGTCGTTGTCATTGGGACATTTTCATTGCAAGAATTTATACGACGTAGTGAAAAAACAAAAATGTGACGATTACAGCACAGATTGGTTGTGGATATTTGAAATTGTAGGTAATATCTTATGATAGTCAGATGCCATATATCGCATCTTAATAATTTGTTTATTTTCACTTTTAGCTAATCAACTTATGTCTCTTTTCTGTGTTCTTCCGTAGTCGGATTACTTACCATTGTAAACATGAACTCTAACTGCTCTCAATAATTACGTTAGATTCCAATTGAGATCATCATCGTTATCGTATTTGATCTCATCTCACTCAATATTCAATCCCGTAGTTTCGCCGGCGATAGACAAGCTTGGACTGCGTGACATGCGCGTGAGGGTTGGCCAGCCCATCAACATCAACGTGCGCTTCAACGGCGAGCCGGCACCCGAGGCCACGTGGAGCATAAATGGCAAGACGGTGACGCTATCTGACCGCACATCTATCGACAACTCGGACCAGACAACGACGAAGCTGGAGACTCGCAAGAGCGTGAGAGCAGACAGCGGCAAATACGTGCTGACGATCAAGAACTCGTCCGGTAGCGACAGCGCCGGTCTCACCGTCACCGTCGTTGGTAAGATTGCAGCTTGATTACCGTGCGTGCCACTCATTTATATCCTACACAAACTCATTCGGAAATCCATCAACAAAGTCAATTAGCTGATTCGTGAGCCATTTTGTCCGCTGTTATATGAAGATAAATTTGTACACCACGATATACTAATAGCCGGAACTGTATTTGTTGTGTAATTTTAATAATTAAGAATGAGAAAGTGTGGGTATAGGTGATCACGTTTATTTAATCCTAATAACAACTGGCATTGTATTTGTATTTTTTATTTCAATAATATAGAGTTTGAGAAAAATAGGCGTATGCGTGATAATGTAATTGTAGTGTAAATTCAATCATTTCGATTTTGAGTAAAATTGCGGAGTATACGTTTGGGGTACCCTAACCCTAATGATTCTTCTTGTTCCCAGACATACCCTCGCCACCAGAAGGTCCGCTAAACGTGTCTAACGTCACCAACGAGAGCTGCGTTCTCACGTGGAAGAGGTCGCTAGATGACGGAGGAGCAGAGATCATACACTACAACGTGTCACGCATGGACACCAGACGCGCCACGTGGGTCGAGGTTGGTCACACGGCCGACCTGACGATGCCCGTGCCCAAGCTCGAGGCGAACAAACAGTACATGTTCAAAGTTCGAGCTGTCAACTCTGAGGGCGAGTCGGAGCCACTGGTCACCGAGAAGCCGACACTTGCCAAGAACCCGTACGGTATGACAGAGCAATGTAGTTCAGACTCGGCCATATTGGACCATTTTAATTATCTGAGAACCGGGAAATACCAGAAAATTTTTTGAATCGATAATAGACGTCGACCGGGGCGCGGGAAAGCTGCAATTCATATTAGGCAGGCACTGGGAAATGGCATATTTTTTATCTTAGAGACTATGAGTGAAACCCTTTTCATGCTTATAGCTGTATAATTCATATTATACGTTATTATAATTAGCATTGTAGCGCATCGCTCGCAATGCTCTGCTATTATATGTGTAGATCCGCCAAGCGCACCTGGTGCTCCTGTACCAGAAGACTGGGACTCCGACCACGTGGATCTCGCGTGGAAGCGACCAGAGTCAGACGGTGGCGCCCCCATCGAGCATTACATCATCGAGAAGAAGGAGAAGTTCAGCCCCAACTGGGCGGTAGCCGTGGAAACGTTCGAAGACAAGTTGTCAGTGACCGTGAGAAACCTGAGACAGGGAACAGACTACGAGTTCCGCGTGAAGGCCGTGAACAAGGCCGGCACTGGCGAACCTAGTCAACCGTCAAAGACCGTGACTGCCAAGCCGAGATTCAGTGAGTGTCGGCGGTTGACGTAATGAGTGAATGACTAGCTAGCATTTAGTACAATGAAGAACACACCCACGCACTCGCTCATTCGCTCACTCACTCATTTACTCGCGCACGTACGCGCATATATATGAAAATAAATTTAAATAAAAAGTACATTAAAATATTTAAACACATTGAAGCCTTAATAATTCTACTGTAATCATAAAATTCCTCTCTACGCAGTCGAACCAAAGATCAACAGCATGGGACTGAGAGACCTTAAGATAAAGGTCGGGCAGAAGTACTCGCTCGAGGCACCTTACGTCGGCGAGCCGACTCCTGACGTCAAGTGGACGATCAACGGCACGGTGGTGTCGACCGTCGGCCGTCACTCCGTCAGCACAACGTCGGAGTCGACAGTGTTCAACAACAATAACGCCGAGCGACGGGACAGCGGCATGCATACACTGACGATCAGCAACGAGAAGGGTCACGACACGGCCTCTTGCACCGTCTCCGTCACTGGTGAGTGCGTGCTGTCAGTTTATCGACTGTTAACGTGCGCTGTGGGCATAAAACGGTGGCTATAGAAACGTCGTTTAATTCTGAATGTCGTCACCTTGCTGTTACGCTGTGCTTGTGGTTGTGGTTGCGTTATGGTTGTGGTTGTAGTCGTGTTCGCGGTTGTGTTGTGGTTGTGGTAGTAGATGTGGTCGTAGTAGTTGTCGTTGTCGTGGTCGTGGTAATGGTTGTGGTCATTGTAGTTGTTGTGGTTGTGGTAATGACAGTAGTTGTGGTTGTGTTCGTGGTAGTAGTTGTGTGGTGGTTGTGATAGTGCTTATGTTGTGGTTGTGGTTACGGTAGGGATTTTGGTTGTGGTTGTTGCTGTGGTCGTAGTAGTGGTCGTGGTTGTGGCTATGGTTATCGGTATTGGTTGCTGTTGTGTTTGTGCATGGTTGTGTTATAGGGTTTCGGTTGTGGTTGTGGTTTTGGTTGTGGTTGTGGTTGTGGTTGTGGTTGTGGTTGTAGTAGTGGTTGTGGTAGTGGCTGTGGTTGTGGTTGTGGTTACGGTAGGAATTAGGTTGTAGTTGTTGCTGTGGTTGGGGTTGTGGTTGTGTTCGAGTTGGTTCTGGCTACCGGTTGATTCTGCAATAACGATTGACGGTTTCAATATAATTCGTAGTAACAATAGCATGTGGAGATATTATTGTCTTCCTGAGGACAATATCGCTTCTTCTAACAAGCTTGTGGTATTTTGTCTGTAGACGTTCCTGGTGCACCGACTGGCCCCATGAAGGTGTCGAATATAACCAAGGAGAGCTGCATCGTGAAGTGGGACGCTCCGGATGATGATGGCGGAGCAGAGATCGTGTACGTGTTCCTTTAAATTACTTGCAGGAAACAACTCATTTTACAACGTTGCAAAATTATTAAGTTAATAAACATTTACATTATTACATTCGTAATTAAACGTGATCAAGTTTTATTATTGATATGCGGTGCACAAAGCCTCAGCGATAGTACCCTGGAAAGTTATTCTATTCGTCACTCTGTGGGAGAGCATAAGTATCTTGCAAATACGCAGATGCCTACGCGCATAAATACACATTATACGTCGCATAAATGTAACCATGTAATACGCTGGCGAACATGGCATAGTTACAATGTATAACTAACAAATAAGTCACGTGTAACAGCCACTAATAAACCCGACTGATTCTTTCTCTAGCTCCTATACATTGGAGAAGAAATACGTCGACAAGGATCATTGGTCTGTCATCAACAACTTTGTGCAGGCGACCAACTTTACTGTGACGAAGCTTACCGAAGGAAAAGAATATCTGTTCCGCGTGTCTGCAGAGAATCAGAACGGACTCTCCAAACCCTTGACGCTGGACAAGGCCATTCTTGCCAAGAACCCTTACAGTGAGTCATCATACCCACCCGTAGATGTACAAATATATATATATGTGGTACTCACTATTTTTTAAAGGCAAAATAATACAAGTGCGTGCGAAAATTTGTTCATTATCTTTACACAACCGAGTAGTTTAACAATTTACAAAAGGAGCTCATTTGTCATCCAGCCATATACCCGTGAATATAAAATAATAAAAGGATTAGTCTAATGTAAACTTGTGAATATATATGTATATATTTATATATATGTATATATATATATATATATCACCTAAAAGCGGTTTGAAACATACGGCATTTAGCTGGAGTCAGGTGGCATAAAAGAAATATAATTGTATGTAATCATGTAAGGAATATAATACAAGGATTGTAGCTATGGAGTATTATAGTTTGAAAGACGTCGCCACAAATCAACGTCGGTTGTTTGCAGACGAGCCGAGGGCCCCTGGTCGCCCCGACGTCACCGAACAAGACAGAGACCACATCAGCATCAAATGGACGGTGCCAGAGAGCGACGGGGGAAGCCCGATCACTGGCTACGATGTGGAGAGGAAGGGAAGAGGCAGCAAGCTCTGGGCGAAGCTCAATGACAGCCTCGTTAGGGTGCGTCACTGTCTGTGCATGGCTGTATTCCCGGCCGCGCTACACGGCTCTATTTTTTCTATTTTTTTCTCTCTTTTGGACTTATTCCATGGATTTCAAAACAAAATTTTCTGTATAAGCCTATAAGATTAGTTTACGGCCATGCTCGGTGCACAGTTCTACAAGCGCCCTCTAGTGACACTTCCCCGTCGATTTCCGCTTTCAGGAATTGACATTCGCAGACGACACGGTGATTGACGGGCATGAGTATGAGTACCGCGTGTATGCAGTCAACGCGGCCGGACCGAGTCCTGCTAGCCATCCATCCAAGTCCGTTACAGCTAAACCACCGTACGGTAAGCGAGCACTGTCTCTATTTCACACGGAAAAAGTTGCCCACATACTTTGCTTGGAATCAACACTTTGCTTGACTCTCATTACTCAGACGGTACCGCCATGGTAGACATCCCCCTATAGTGAAAGCCCTCCCCCATACACAGCGCATGGGCTTGTGCGTGTCTAGCATTACCACGGTATATGCGATATATACGGATAACGGTTCACGCTACGAGTTATTATTTCATTTGTTAACAACGAAGAAGAACGGCAATAGTTTTTTTTGTCAAATAGGTGTTTAGTTTCAATAATTGCGGTCAGTTAACCGACGTGTTGACTATGTGCAGAACCGCCAGGTAGGCCTGGCAGGCCGACGGTTAACGACTTTGACGAAGATCGCGTGGATCTAAGCTGGACAGCTCCCGAGACCGACGGTGGCTCCCCCGTTACTGACTACGTCATCGAGAAGAAGGACAAGTTCTCCTCAAGGTTTGTTATCTGTCGCGCACGTTGAGCGGATTGTTTACACTGCTGCTGTAATTAATAAGAATCCTTGTCTTGGTAGTCAATAAGTGAGTTGGTAGTGAGAGATATTAATTTACTACTGTTCCCATCTAGATGGACAAAGTCGACTACGGTGCCTGCCTCGCAGCTGAAAGCAACGCTAACTGATGTAGAGGTAATGCAAGAGTACCAGTTCCAGATCATCGCGGCCAACAAGGCAGGGCCCGGTGAAGCCAGTCTCCCCTCGGAAACAGTTCTCATCAAGCCAAAGCATGGTAAGCATTGCCCGCTCACGCCATTATATTATTACACCATACTATTTAGGTATGTCCCAGTATTCATGGGTACCTGTACGGTAATGGTTGCAGCTGTACCGAATTAGTACCGTGACGATTTTTTATCACATTATATGTGTTTTTTTACGAAAAATTCACGCCGCGCGTGTAAACGCTCTGTGTTTACAGTCCAACCAAAGATCACCAAAGTTGCTATGGAGGATCTTAAGCTGAAGGTTGGTCAGACGATCGAGTATGACATCCCGTTCGCCGGCGAACCGCCGCCAGAGGCCGTCTGGTCGCTGGAAGGAAACACGTTCTATGCCGGCAACCGAGTCGTCATCAAGACAAAGGATGTCGGCAGCCATATCGTCATCAAAGACTGCCAACGTTCCGACGCTGGCGCCTACAAGTTGACGATCAAGAACGACAGCGGCACCGACTCTTGCACGGCGACAGTCACTGTCGTGTGTAAGTGCGATGTTTAGTTTGTGACTGTTATTGTCAAATTGTAACGGCGCGTACACTTAAGCTCACATTGGCAGTGCTCCATTCGTTACAGAGTTACCATTTTGGAATTGTTACATTGAGGTGAAGAGGAGAGAGTGCGAAAGAAAAAGAGAGAGATGTGAGTGGGAGATAGGTGGTATGAAATACAGACAGAGAGAAGGCGAGAGAGTGTGTATGTGAGCGCGCGCGCGTGTGTGTGTGTGTGTGTGTGTGTGTGTGTGTGTGTGTGTGTGTGTGTGTGCGTGCGTGTGTGTGTGTGCGTGCG
>NW_014577061.1:1522845-1532845 GCF_000485595.1 Priapulus caudatus | reverse complement strand
ACTAGTCTATTTGTAAAGATAAAAGAATTGTGACGTTAACGTAAACCACCAGTGCATTCGTTTGCATTACACGATCGGTTTTTACTGTTTCTATCAGTATGGGACGTGTATCAAGAGTGTACAACAATCACATTTAAGCTAAACAAGTGTTTTCTGTTACGCTATTCCAGTACCTCCAACTATAGACAAGATAGGATTACGAGACCTGCGAGTGCGGGTCGGGCAGCCGTTTGCTCTGAACGCACGCGTTGCCGGTGAGCCTACACCAGAGGCTAGCTGGACTGTTAATGGAAAGTCCCTACCTGGACATCTGTTCTTCGAGATAAAGGGTGGAGCAACCAGAGTTGAATCAAAGATGTCACAGCGAACAGACAGCGGCAACTACGTGCTCACGGTGAAGAACGACTCGGGAATGGTGCAAGCATCCGCAATGGTCAAGGTCGTCGGTACGTTGACATTGTTATCCCCACTACACCTTACTCAGTAGTTCTACCCTGTTAGTTACAACAGCTTGACTAGCATGTAAACATGTGAACATTCTGCACTAATCACACACCTCTACTCATCAGACAAACCAGCTGTACCGGAGGGACCTCTCTCCGTCTCTGACGTGACGCGAGCGAGCGCAGTGTTGACCTGGAAGAAGCCGCTTGACGACGGTGGCTCCCCCATCACCTACTACGTCATCGAGAAGCAGCTGATAACGCGCAGCACGTGGATCGAGGCCGGCAAGACTCCCGAGCTCTCCATGATGGTGATGAAACTCGACGCGCTCAAGGAATTCCACTTCCGCGTGAAGGCCGTCAATACGGAGGGAGAGTCCGAGCCGCTGGTAACACAGAAGACAACACTGGCTAAGAATCCGTTCGGTAGGGAAATTCTATTTTCAACAACGAAAATATTCATAACGTAACCGCATGGAAATTACAGTTTATAAGTTAGATAAAGCCTAGAGAGTTTCTAAATATCTTTGATGTTCCTAATTATTATCACTGGACACATTAATTTATTTGCAGAGAAATTAATTGAATTATACTTTATTACGCGTTTGTGTCTATACTTAATTTTGCCACGAACGACAGATCCACCGGAGGCGCCCGAATCCCCGACATATGACGACTGGGACAAGGACCACGTTGACCTAATCTGGGTTCGTCCCCGCTTCGATGGTGGTGCCCCCATCACCGGCTACGTCATTGAGAGGAAGGACAAGTTCAGTTCGATGTGGCTGCACGTCGCCGAGACTGCCGACGATAGGACAAAATACACTGCCAAGGGGCTGAACGAGGGCCAGACGTACCAATTCCGAGTTATCGCGTTGAATAAAGCAGGACCGGGCAAGCCCAGCGAAGCGTCGGAGCCAATCATTGCCAAACCTCGCTACGGTGCGTATACTTCGCGATTCGCCAGTGCGATAAAAGCTACGGCAACCTTTCAACCGTCTTAACACTGAATGAAATATGTTCATTGTATTTCGTTAAAACTATGAATTTATATTTATCTTGTGTTAAATCTAAGAAATCAACTTGGATTTAACACAAGATAAATATGAATTCATCGCCTTAACACTGATTTCTATTAACGTAACACAATCGTAGATCGCCCGCAGGCCGCCATGGTGGAAGGCGCACGTTTCGCTGCGTCGACCCTCTCAGGCTGTTCTGCTACAATCACCCCTTTCCCCCTTTCCCCTCCATTGGCTCCAACACGCAGCTTCGTTAAGCTTGCCTTATCCATTTCGCAGTCGCCCCAAAGATCGTCAAGAAGGCGCTGCGAGACATAAAGATCAAGGTCGGACAGAGCTTCAAGTTGGAGGTGCCCTTCGTCGGCGACCCGGTGCCGACCGTCACGTGGAAGGCCGACGACGCCGCCCTGCGCAGCGGCGACCGTTTCGATATCCACAACGCCGACGAGCAGACCATACTTAATTGCCAGCAGCCGGAGAGAGAGAACACGGGCGTGTACACGCTGATACTCGAGAACAGCTCCGGCAAAGACACGGCCTCTTGTCACGTGACTGTCACAGGCGAGTGGCTGCACATCGCGCGAATCGCATTGCGAATCGTATATATGTATCGTTAATCGGGAATTTTCATTTTGTGAAAGATATGCGTAAATTGATTAATATCAATGTGGGTGCCCTGCGTTTCGGACAACAACAACAACAACAGCAACAACAACATCAACAACAACAACAACAGTTTAAAAAATAATAATGATAATAATTATTATAAGTAGCAGTAGTAATATTTTGGCTAAAGGTGTGCGGAAAGTTTTTCATCACAGACCACATCCTTAGGCTTGTTTCACTACTCACACTATGGCAAACATTGGGAATAATGTGTAAAAAATTGTCTCGTCGATTTGTACCTAACGACATTTTATGGATTCTGGCAGATCGTCCAACACCACCGGAAGGCCCACTAAATATCTCAGATGTAACCAAGGAGAGTTGCACGTTGTCCTGGAAACCACCAAAAGATGACGGTGGATCCGAGATTGTGTAAGCACAGATTGTAGGATCTATAAAATTTAATACTCACTGCTCTGCAAAAGCTTTACTAAACTTATAGTAGCTTGAATAAAATATTACCAAGAAATTTCTAGGCCTTACTATAGAAATTAAGGCATATATCAATTGTAAACTAAACAGAAGCCTTGGAAACTCAAAGGTATGGTGGATGAATGGTTTCTATTTTCTTGCCATCAGTGCGTATACAGTTGATCGTAGGCTCTCTGGTAAAGAACACTGGACGACGGTGAGCAACTTCATACAGAACACAACCTACACCGTCACCAAGCTGAGCGAGGGATCAGTGTACGAGTTCAGAGTGACTGCAGAGAATTCGAATGGCAGCTCCAAGCCTCTCAACTGTGACGAACCCGTCAAAGCCAAGAACCCGTATGGTATGTCTCCATGTAACCTCCGCACCTGAAAGCTGGGTATATGTGCATATTTAAATGTATATATATATATATATATATATATATTCTGCAGTTCACTATACTCGAGTGTAGATTTATTTCCTCATATGCATGCGCCGGACTTATTATGGGTGAGTGACTCATGCCTTGGCTTTTCTCAAGATATTTAACGCATATTTTATTACGCACATTGTCGGCCTTCACCATGCCCCAGGTGTTGACGATAGTTCTAGAATAGTACGTTTTTTGCCCCTTAGTGCTAATCGGGATTTAACAATTAGAATATCCCTGGCATTGTTGGCCAGTAACTCTACCCATCTAGCTCTTCCCTGCCGCCACACGGGTCCGGTAACGGTAGCGAACAGCTGCTGGATGGGCAGAGCTAGGTGGCTAGCGTCTAGCAAATCGCAGGGCAAAGCCAGAGCGCGTGTTATGTAAAGTCGTGCCGCTATCGTTTCAGACGAACCGCGAGCGCCAGGCAGGCCCGACGTGTTACAGCAAGACCGCGATTTCATTGAGATCGCGTGGACGGCACCCGATGAAGACGGCGGCAGTCGCATCACAGGCTACAACATCGAGCGCAAAGAAATACGCAGCGTCCAGTGGACACTGGCCACTCGATCGTCTATCATGGTAAGTAGTACTGGCGTATTATACTAGGGTAAAGACGTAGGCATCCATTGCGTAGCACTGCCATTCGTAAATGTGAATATGGCGCAAATATAAAGACGATAAATGCGTCATTGCTATCGTTATTATTATTATTATTATTACTATTGATATTGATATTATTATTATTATTATTATTATTATTATTATTATTATTATTATCATTATTATTGCCATCATGCAACTGACCTTAATCAATATTTAATTGATTGTTATTCTATAGCATTTGCGCTCCTACCAGCCTATCCCATGCCAGGATTAAAACTAGCTAATAATGCTAATTATAATTGTCTCTCTATCTAAACAAATGATTGAATATAGCACTAAAGTGTGTGATTTATCCTAGATACAAACTCAATTTGAACCCCGGACATTTTACAAGGTATTATTACAGGTGTAATGCTTGGTCTGTCTCATGACGTTATACGCGTTACTACGCCGTCTATATCGGTGACTATATTTAGCAAGGGAGTATCCGGTGCACGAGAACACTGCTGGTTACAGGGTTCTCCCCACTCGCTCACTCTCCTTGCCTAAATACTGCTGTCGCTTTGTGATCTGTCAGTTTGAGTGTGGGCACGGACGCAGACGTGAGCTAGCGAATTGAAACTCGTTCTCACCAGTTGCGTACTCTAGCACTCCGAAATTACAGATGCCAACCGGCCTACATTTATTTGTTTATAGGCATCTTGATTATACGTTTTCGTTATTATTTGTTTCGCGCGTGTTTAGTTCTCTTTATTTATATTTAGTAAGATGTTCTGATGATTTTGTCGTGCGCATTCTTTTATCGTGTTGCTGGACGCGGTGTCGTAGTGTGTCACGTGCGTCACGTGCTCAATGTCACGTGACACATTCGATCTGTTGGTGTTTATATCACCAGGGGAGGTGCATGTCAGCATAACCGGCTTCTCACGGTGTATGCACTAGTAGCAGGGATGATGGTTTAGACTGGGAATGACGTCACGCAGTCAGCTATAAAAGCACAGTCCCTTTTCTGGCTAAAACCTCCCAATCCCTACTACTCAAACGCAATAGCATCCCCGTTGTTGCACGCGACTCATTATTTCATGTGAACGTGTGTATAGACTGCAGTACCCGTAGTACCCAACAGGGAAGTAGATTCTACGGCTTTTCTTTTCGTTTCATTTACTAGTCGTTTGCATGTACATCCGCGATGTAAACTAGCTGCTCAGGTAGCTACCTCCTGCATGAAGGTGTCTTCAGGCGTTACCCCAGGTTGCTAGTTTTACTAGCGGATTGACAGCATGCATGAAGGAATACTGTATTCCACCAATCACATGATGCATGAATCTATCCTGAACCACCAACCGATCCTGTGAATTTAACAATGTACGTTCCTCTGTTTAAGAATGCACTTGTCCCGTTCCATCCCCGAGTATCGCATGGCATTCACTGTGCTGCTCTCTATTTTTCTCATCCCCTGTGTTGATGCTTGCACCCCCTGCGCTGAACCCAGGATTCAGCGCGTGCTTCACCACCACCTGCTCGTGATGCGAACGTGGAGTGGGAATTCCTCGCTAGTCTAGTGCAGGTGACTCGTCTCTAGTTACGATCATTGCTGGACCGTCGGTCAATCAACCCTTTACTGCAACGTTTCCTTTTGTCGCGAACAAGTGCCGCGGAACTGTACAACTGTGATTATTCTCAGCTATTCGTGGGATGGCTGCGTGTCACTGTGTGTGTGGGAGACTTCGATTGTCTATGCGTTCTAGTTCGGCAGTGCCAGGCTCACATATCTTCAATAGTGGGTTAACCGTCAGTGCTGGACGTATTTTTATAGCGTGAGTTAGTAGTGAATTAATATTTCTCCGATAAACGCAAGGATTAAGTGATGGTCGGGGTAGACTGGCTTATGGCCGTGCTGGTGAAGCGATGTGTGTTGCAATAGAGGGTTGAAATTGCACAACAGGTCAACAATGATTTCCAGAGTTAATAGTGACTGTTGTGATGTGCTCCCGTCTAGCAACGTAGCCGATCTATTTATCTATCTGACTGTCCGACTGTGTATTCGTGTTCATGCATGCTTGTTTGTCTTACTTCTACTAGGAGAGTACTTCTTCTGAGAAAACTGCCATATGTATTATACACACACACGCACTCACGCCGGCACTTACTCACGCACACACACACACACACACACACACACACACACACACACACACACACACACACACACACACACACACACTACTACACACACACACACACACATGCACATATATATATATATATATATATATATATATATATATATATATATATACACACGCGCGCGCACACACACGCACACACACGCACACACAGACGTGTGTGTGAGGGGGTGCAACGTTAGCTACATGTTAGTCGATACTGAAAAGTAAAAGTGCTACGACTCTGTTGCTTTTTTTAGTTACTGTTATATATTACTTCAAGCTCGCCAGCTTAAAACATAATCCCAACAATGATCACCATTCTGCAGTAGTAACAGCGGTAGCGGGTACCACTATCACTACCTGTTTATAAGCACATAAATATACATACTTTCCTACATAAGTATAATATTATTTGACGGGTCTATCGCTAATCGCTGTATTTCCTAACAGGAACTTCAATTCATGGATAAGAGCGTCAGGGAGGGACTGGAATATCAATATCGCGTGATTGCCAACAACGCCCGCCGGACCAGTCCGCCCAGCCATCCGACCAGATCTGTTGTTGCCAAGCCACCATACAGTGAGAACAATATTACAGATTTATCGTTAACTCGGTGGAACAACTGTTAAATTTTAGGGTATAATTTTCAACGGAAAGTAATGTTCATTTATCTAGTGATAACAGTATTAAATGAGATAAAGACACAGATAGATATAGATATAGAGATAGAGAGATAGAGATAGAGAGAGAGAGAGAGAGAGAGAGAGAGAGAGAGAGAGAGAGACGAGCGCTGCCGAGCGTGTGTGAGAGAGATGTGAAGCGAGCTAGGAGAGAGAAGAGAGAGAGAGAGAGAGAGAGAGAGAGAGAGAGAGAGAGAGGAGAAGGAGAAGAGAGAGAGAGAGGCGAGAGTAAGAGGACGAGGTAAGGGCGGTTTAAATAGAGATAGAAGAGAGAGAGAGAGAGAGAGAGAGAGAGAGAGGCGAGGTAAAGGTAGAGAGATTAAAATAGAGATAGAGATAGAGATAGCGATACATGTAGAGATCTCAATATCATATGCCCCTGGTGATAATATTGTGATGCTACGAGATGCAATAATCGTATTGAAAGGTCAATGCATCGGGCACTGATACTCTATCGACATATCGAATGTTCGTAATTGTCCCGTCTCGGCCTGCGCAGATTCGCCCGATAAACCCGGAGTTCCTGAGATCACCGATTGGGATGGTCACTTTGTTGACCTTAAGTGGTCGGCACCGCTGAACGACGGTGGCGCCCCCGTGACGGACTACATCATCGAGTCCTGCTCCACGATCAGCAGGCACTGGAACAAGGTGGCAAAGGTTCCAGCGGACGAGACTGCCACCAGGATCACGAACGTCGAGTCCGGCACCGAGTATACATTCAGAGCGACGGCAGTCAACAAGGCGGGGCCAGGCGAGCCCAGCGATGTATCGGTTTCTCTGCTCGTGAAGCCGAGAAACGGTGAGTCAGCAACACTCAAAAGATATCTACCCATGATGCGGATACTATACTTAATCACACCAATATGTATATGTGTGTGTGTGTGTGTGTGTGTGTGTGTGTGTGTGCGCGCGCGTGCTTGCGTGAGTGCGTGCGTGCGTGCGTGCGTGCGTGCGTGTGTGTATATTGCATAAACGTGCTATCCACCTATCTATTATAACGTGATTTAATGTTGTTCCGTATCGAATAAAATCGGTAAATGTTTAACATTCATGTGATAATTGTCTGTATTACTCATAATCCACGAGCAAGTAAACTTATATAAGCGCAGCAAGTTAGATCTAGATTATTATCTAGATTGCAAGTTATTATCTAGATTCGACAACGATGCGTATTCGTTATCCTATGGCAAGTAATCCATAATGAATTATTACGCATACGCTTTATGATAACTAGAGGGGAATAAGATGCATGTGTCACCTAGCGCTGCGTATTTACACTCGCGATTACTATTCTATCACGCAGTGCCACCTAAGATGAACACGATTGCAATGGAGGACATCAAAATAAAGGTCGGCCAGAGCGTTCAGTTCGAGGTTCCGTTCACGGGAGAGCCAGCTCCGGAGGCCGCCTGGACGTTCAATGGCTACACGCTGAAGCCTAGCGCTCACGTTAGCGTCTCCACGACAGAGAAGGTACGGTAGTCTCCCGGGTTTGGTTGCATCTAGCAGCAGCTCCGTACTAAACTGAGCCAGGCGGCGAGGCTAGGAAAACGCGCGTGTTGGGTGTTTGCAAGCGGCGACTTGTAACTTGTCCATTTCGTCATGAAGTCGAGACGGGTGTAGCTGTGAACACGGAAGGGATGAAATGTATGCTGATTCAAATTGTGAGATGTGTTCATCCTTGTGCACGCGAACAAGTATGTCTGTACGTCTACTTATAATTTTATAATATAATCTACTAATACCAAATATTTTGTTATGTATCACATTTTCCAATTAAAATAACCAGGGATTTCAGCATTTCCGTCGTGATAATATGCCAAATTATAAATAGCCCACTTTGTATTTTGATTGTACCTATGGCAGGTGTGTAGAGATGTGCACGCAGACATGAGTGAAACGACTTACCTTTACTGACGTGAGGAAACATCACGCCACTAAATTATACCTTACCTGTTGTTACCACAAATGTGTGTAATATGTTGTCATACGTATGCGGTTTATTGGTATAGATTACATCTATTATATGTTTTGCTACACTTTTTATGACTGTAGTGTATATTTACGTGTATCTACTTGTGTTCCCACAGACCTATGTAGCCTGAGTATTAGCGATTTATTATTATAATTCCCTTTGTCGTAAGTTCGATGTAGTCGGGTTATCTCATGGAAAGTGTCTACTTTCTACCAGATATATTCCAAGCGCAGCACCCTCTATCCACCCATGATGCAGCAAAAGGTATCTAGTACGGTGTAGGAATGCTCGTCAGCCTATCTATAGATCTTCTGTTTTCGTCGCATCTTCCATACTCGTACACTCAACGCAAACACTGTTTTTATTTTACACATTATTGGCGTCACGCAAACGTCCACGTTTTGCATGTGACGCTTTTTATTTAATTTCGAAAATATATATTTTCTCTGGCAGGCGCAATATACAAAATGCCCCAAAATAGCATTTCGAGCAAACACCGGTTTCGCAGGAAATGCTATATTTGTCATTTTGATTCACTCACGTTACTGTGAATGTTGTATCGTGTTCTTTACGATATATGTTATCGTTTAGTGGAATGCAAGTAGTGCCTTTAGCCTATGGTTAATTCCTGTTATTTATATATATGGTATGCAAGCATAATATTAAACTAAAGTGTATTTGATATTCAGTAAAATCCAATAGTTGTGTCTTCCGAGTAACTTTAGCCACGAATGTCATATCCGGTAATTTTAACGAGTACTCATATAGTAATAGCGATAATGCGTATCGTATTCGTAACAGACTAGAGAAAGTTATAGTCATAATATAATATACCCATCGGCTGCATATTGCTTTAGTCATGTATTGAATCTAAGCGATTGCTAGTATTTTTCATACATGGTTTGAACTGTGCAATCGTTTCTGCAGCTAAAAACTGTTATTAACTTAATGTACAGCAACATTGCCCTCAATAATTATTTCTTACTGCACATTTTTCTACTATTTATTGTATATAAACATGAGATATTTTACACTCGAAAAGCAGACGGGCTGTAAAGCTATTATTGATCACGATGAAATTTTATCGTGATCTCATGCACTGACTTCACTCCGCTTTTCGATGGGCAATACCTCATAATATATACTTGTGTTTCCGAAAATAGCTGTCTGCAAGGTATATGTGTATAGGCGCAAGTGTCGCGGCTTGCATGGTCTGTAAACCCCACACATGTGTCTGCGCACTGTTTCTCTAATAAGCTGTTAGCGTCATATACACTGGACGATGGGGATGCTCGCGATGTGTCGATTCAACAATCAGCCATAATGCACACAATTCTGTATCGCACGTTATGTACCGTCTGCAAATTCTCCGGAGCAAGACTTTACTATCAGCCTCCCGCGTGATGGAGGCCAATTCGCAAGGAATCTAACGATTAATTCGATATCATATCCAATCCCTCATGAGTTCCTGTCTTTTCACATTTTAACGTTCTATATGATGTGCATCTCTGTATCTGTGTCTTATAACTCTATCTCTCTCTCTCTCGTCGCGCGCCTCTCTTCTACTCTTCTCTCTCTTCCTATTCTTTTC
>NW_014577061.1:1500275-1522835 GCF_000485595.1 Priapulus caudatus | reverse complement strand
CTCTCTCTCTCTCTCTCTCTCTCTCTCTCTCTCTCTCTCTCTCTCTCTCTCTATATATATATATATATATATATATATATATATATATATATATCGGTTATATGACTTGCTCTTTTTCTCTTTCTGTATTTCCGTAATCGTCACTCTATCTATCTATTTATCTATCTATCTATCGAGCTGTCTGTCTATCCGTCCGTCCGTCCGTCCGTCTGTCCGTCCGTCCGTCCGTCCGTCTTTCTGCCTGACTGTCTGTCTGTCTGTTTGTCTGTCTGTCTGTCTGTCTGTCTGTCTGTCTGTCTGTCTGTCTGTCTGTCTGTCTGTCTGTCTGTCTGTCTGTCTGTCTGTCTGCCTGCCTGCCTGCCTGTCTGTCTATCTGTCTGTCTGTTCGTCCGTCCGTCCGTCCATCCATATATTCATTCACACATCATTCATCCCTCTCTCACACTCTCTCTCTCTCTCTCTCTCTTTCGCTCTCTTATTTGCTTTCTCGCGCATCTATGTCTTTCTCTCATCCTATAAGCATCCTATATTTACACCTGTAATGCCTTCGATATGTATACAATTTATAGCACTGTTAAATATAATTATACCCCCCAATGTTTTCACGACGCTCCCAACTTTCACGTGTCTTCCACGAGACTTTGCAGACTTGGTCACAGCAAAGGCAAATGCCGCGCCGTCTCCCGTGGCTGAAAACATCATGTGGTCATGCAGCGCTAATGCTGACTATACTGTGATTATGTTTCTCGCGTGTATGTCTGTGTTGGTCTACTGACATTGACCTCGATAAGTGTGCATCGTGCTGTAGCTTCTCTCTTGCTTCTGTCTATGCAAGAGGAAATGTCTACGCCTAATTCGTTAAGATCGTTTTAGAGAGCTATATGCATGATGACAAAGATCTATTGTTTGTAAGATTCTCCTGGGTTGAGCTAAAGCGACTATGAACTGATTATCTCTCACGTAAAGATCTCAACCGCATTATAAGCTACAAGTTATAGATTGTTCTAAGCGCCATAAATTGAGCAATACAACGTTAATTAATACAGTCTAAATTCCGTGAGCTACTTGTTCGCGTAACTTCAGTAAGTCATCTTGCGAGCGTCCGATGATAAACCGGGTGCGGGGGAACGACCGCACCGGAGTTACGACCGACTATGTGTTACTAACGCCGCTGTGTTTCACGCAGAGCACTCATCTCAGCATCAAGAATGCGACGAGGAGCGAAGACGGCGCGTACGGTCTCACCCTAAGGAACGCATCCGGGGAGGTCTCCCACTCCGTCTACATTACTGTCGTCGGTGAGTAGAGTATTAGGTCGCGGGAATAGACGTGAGCAAGCAGATATTCCCCGGTGCAAACAGTGCCAAACACAATTCCATTCTCACGAGATGTTTCAATTCATGGTTTCTTTCCGCTCACGAAGATTCGAGATTTACATCTGCTTAGCGAATCATTTATCATACACCAGACGAAGCTAGATGAACATCAGCCATACGATAAAATATAATAAAACTAATAACAATAATAACTGTTGTTGTTATTGCTGTTATTGTGATTGTTGTTGCTGTCGTTGTTTTGTTGATGTTACACAATTCCAGCCAGTTTGCTATTTTCTCCTACCGCAAAAACCCGACCACTTCAACTCCATACTGTCCCTATACGCACGTCACGCGTTCTCATTCATCTTTCCTCCGCCAGACAAGCCGTCGCCGCCGCGCGCGCCGGTAGACGTCTACGACGTGACGGCCGACGGTGTCACGCTGCGCTGGAAGCCGCCGGAGACGGACAACGGCGTGCCCGTGTCGCACTACATCGTCGAGCGGCGCGACGTGACGAGGTCGGACTGGCACAGCGCCGGAGAGTCGGCAGACTGCACGCTGGCCGTCGGCAAGCTGCAGGCGAAGCACTCCTACTTCTTCCGCGTGTCGGCCGTCAACAAGGTGGGCGTGTCCGAGCCGACGCAGACGCGAGACGCGACGCTGGCGAAGAATCCGTACGGTAAGAGGCCTCCCGCCGTTTCGCCCCCGCGTAGCAGTCGAGGGGATTGCGTGTTGCTGTGACGCTGTCGATACTGTGTGTGCCACACGGAGCTAGATCTTGAGCAAGGTCGCAATAGATTGATAATGCACACTGGTTGAATGGGAATGTTTTTTTAATAATATAAATTATTAAAATTTTTATAAAATTATATTTTAATAAAGAATACACATTTCGGCCCCATTATAGTAAAGAAGGTGAGAACATGAGGAGTTCATGTCGGCCATTAGCTGTATTTTAGATTACCTCTGATTATGCCAGATTTACCAGATTTACTCCTAATACAAATGTCATTGACTTAATCTTAGTTTGACCATGCCCGATCTCCACATTCCTCTCTGCTTGATCAATCTCTACTAAATTATTTATCGGCAACCAGATCCTCCCGGTCCTGCAAACCAGCCAGAGATCGAAGACTGGGACAAGGAGCATGTCGTCATCAGTTGGACTGCACCCAAGAACGACGGCCGCGCCCCCATCAGCAGCTACATCATCGAGAAGAAGGACAAGTTCGGCATCAACTGGACCAAGGCTCTCGAAGTGCCGGCGTCTCAGCTGAAGGCCTCCGTGCAGAATCTGATTGAAAACAAGGAGTACCAGTTCAGAGTGGTGGCAGTGAACAAGGCCGGACCTGGCACACCCAGCGAACCATCCAGGCTCGTCACTGCCAAGGCTAGATATGGTAATTATCATCATGCGAGCGTCGTCGTCACCATGGTAGCGACAGACAATACGAGTAACCAGCTACGTTTCGGCGGGTTGTATCAAGCTATAGATGTCGGCGTGATGTATCCCGTTGTACTCGATAGCACTATTATTATTATTATTATTATTATTATTATTATTATTATGATTATGATTATGATTATGATGATGATTATTATTATTATTATTACTATTATTATTACTATAATTATGATGATGATGATGATGATTATGATTATATTATGTCATATCAGGTAAACGTATTTGAAAACAGCATAAATCACGGATGTCGCACATACGATGATTATTTCCGTTTTGTTTCAGTTCCGCCGAAGATAGACAAGCTGGCGTTCCGTGACCTTCGCATCAAGGTCGGTCAGCCCATCCGGTTCAGCGTCCGGCTGAACGGAGAACCGATTCCGGACGTCGAGTGGACGGTGAACGGTCAGTCCGTGCAGCCGTCCTATACGCAACTGACCGAACGCGAGGCGAAGTTGGAGGTAGCTCGTGCGGTCAGGGAGCACTCCGGAAAGTACACGCTGACAGCGAAGAATGGGTCTGGCACAGACTCGGTGTCCGCCACCGTCACCGTCGTCGGTACGTGTCGCAGCCGCCCATCGCCATAAAAACATCATAAATAGCTGTGACTATCATAAGTCTAAAATGTCGCAAACATTTGCACGACACTTCACCTCAAATGTTATTATATTTTAGACTTATAACTGCACGTGATGAGCTTCACTGATCAGCAGGCCTCGGGTATTGCATCAATCGCTATAACACAGCGCTAAATTCAAATGCACGCGCTAAATCGCGAGCTTTATCAGATCCTATCAGAATTTGCGTCGCCGCAATCTTCAGACAGTATATAACAAATAATCAGAAAGGTAGCTTAAAATTGCAGTTCCATAAAAAGAAGTATATAGACAGAATTGCCTGTTGCTAGTAAGATTCAACTATAACCGAGTAGCTTAATGTGGATTCTGTTATTAATTTCACCCTTTTTAATATGTCGGTGTAGTCGTTGCAACAAATTAAACGTGAGCGCAATTAGCCTGGGTACACCACGCGAATTCCTATCACCTCGTTCGTTTGCAGACAAACCAGAGCCACCAGAAGGCCCACTCGCCGTCTCTGACGTCACCAAGACCACGTGCGTGCTGAAATGGAAGAAGCCACGTGACGACGGTGGGTCTTCCATCACGCACTACGTCGTAGAGAAGCTGAATACGACGCGAGGCACGTGGCTAGAGGCTGGCACAAGCCGCGACCTTACCTTCCAAGTGAAGAACCTTGACGCGCTCAAGGAATTCCACTTCCGCGTGAAGGCCGTCAACTCGGAGGGAGAGTCCGTGCCACTGCAGACGGAGATGCCGACATTGGCGAAGAACCCGTACGGTACGTATGCCTTAACGCGCCGCGAGACGTGTTTTCAAACTTTTAACTGTTGACGTGATAGAACGTTAATGACATATCGTTAATGACATACATATATGATAGGAAGATTGGTTGCGTTTATTATCATAGCTGTTAATGTTTAGTAGCGATCATTTAGTTTAAACATAACTTTAAACTTTAACAATATTCCACCGAACTTCATTTTTATACAATAAAATACACTACGTACTGAGAAATACTATTACTATACCATATAGCAATGTAGGCCCTACTATTACTGTACCATATTCCTATGTACTATTGCGGTAACTTACGATGTTATTACGCTGTTATAGGAAAACCCTATTTTGTCATCATTATTGCTAATGGCTATCAATTTGTTCTTGTTCTCCAGATGAGCCAGACGCACCTGGTGCGCCGGAGGCGGAAGACTGGGATGTTGACCACATCGACCTCGCGTGGACGAAGCCGAACAGCGACGGTGGCGCCCCCATCACAAACTACATCATCGAGCGCAAGGACAGATACAGTAGCAGCTTCAGCACGGTCTCTGAGACACTCGATGACAAGACCTGCTTCACCGTGCGTGGTCTAAGCGAGGGACAGGAGTATACGTTCAGGGTTAAGGCCGTGAACAAGGCAGGACCGAGTCAACCCAGCGACGCATCGAAAACCATTATTGCCAAGGCGCGATATGGTATGCGAACTGTCGCCCTGATGTTACACCGATGATGTCATTTTTTCTGACGTTTATACAAATAATATAATAATAATAATATTAATAATAATAATAATAATGAAACAATGGCCTGCAATCTATCGACTTATTGCCAATGCCGTATTTTCCGTACGTTTACATTTATCATAATAATAGTAATTCATCATCCTCTCTCATTTCCTTGCAGTTGCGCCTAAGATCGACAAGCGCAACTTGAACGACGTCAATATCAGAGTCGGTCAGTCCCTGAAGTTCAAGGTTCCCTTCGTTGGCGAGCCGACGCCCGAGATACTGTGGACGCACGAGGGCACCGCCATGACGCAGTCGAAGCGCGTGTCGATACTGAACATGAGCGATACGAGCGACGTGGACATTCATGGCGCCGAGCGTCAAGACAGCGGCGTTTACACGGTGACACTCACCAACGACACTGGTCGCGACTCCGCCTCTATCAACGTCACCGTGACAGGTGAGACTGCTGGCAGCGGTGGCAACGCACGCGAGTTAGTTGACAGCATGTCTGGTGGGGGAATCCCGTCCTAGTCTGTCTTTTGATATCACGTTTGGTTTCCTGTGTCGGCGTGGTGCCATTGGATTCTCGGATGAATTTCAACAAATCGTGTTACTCTCCCCCCATCTCTCTCTCTCTCTCTCTCTCTCTCTCTCTCTCTCTCTCTCTCTCTCTCTCTCTCTCTCTCTCTCTCGCTCTCTCTTTATAGCTCATTTTATGCTCTGTGACGAATTTGAGCCTCAAGTTAACTTACTTACTTTGAGCCTAAACTTTAATCAGATCCTGACGTCATCATTTGCAGGGGGCATCTTTCGACACGATCACATCACTTGTTTAGTTTATGAAAAATCGTGAATTAAATATTGGGTCGTTCCATGTTTCTATTTCCCGCAGACGTACCTAGCCCACCACGTGGTCCCCTGGAGGTATCCGACGTCACCAAAGAATCCGTCACCCTCCGCTGGAACACACCGGAGGATAACGGTGGCACAGATATTGTGTAAGCTGTATTTCATTCTAAGCTGGAATGTCTGTTTCGTACGTTTACCATTTTGGTTCCAATATAAAGTTTGATTCAAGAGATGAATTGAGCGCTGATTTCAGAGCACTGGTTCAAGAGCACTTATTTCAAGAGATCTTATATATATATATATATAAATATATATATATATATATATATATATATATATACGTATGAAACACTTTAATTACACATAAAACTGTATTGCATCGGACCCAATTCATTTACAGCTCATACACGGTTGAGAAGAAAATCAAAGGAGCGGGCCACTTCTGGGTTGCCGCTAACAAATTTGTGCAAGGAACCTCCTTCACAGTGACTAAGCTCAACGAGGGAACAGAATACGAGTTCCGCGTGATGGCCGAAAATGCCAACGGACTCTCCGCGTCGTTAGATACCGACAAACCGGTGAAAGCAAAGAATCCATACGGTGCGGATCTATCAGCGAGTGTAGTCATAAGTATATCTAATGCTAACGTTAATCTATCTAGTTTATTCAATCCATCTGGTTTAATGCTAATGTTAATCTATGTTTTAAGAAAAACTATTGCTAAAAGTTTCAACATCCGTAACGATAGTAGACGTGCCACGTAGAATGTACCCTTGCAGACATTTATCCTTTAATCTTGGTTTACGCTCTGTTATATATTGCATGATTGCAGATGAGCCACTGGCTCCGGGTACGCCTGAGATCATAGAGCCTGATAAGACTCACATCACGATAGCGTGGGCACCGCCGTCCAATGATGGTGGCAGCCCGATCACCGGCTACAACATAGAGAGGAAGGAGAGAATTAGCAGCCGCTGGACACAGGTCAACAAGTCCCCAGTCAAGGTACGCTTCTAAACACACACGGGTATATCAAATGTGCTCGCTTATTATCTCCATGTATTTTGATTATATTTTATATATTGGTTACCACGCTCATATAATCTTCTTCGTACCCCCATTAACATCGATGACAAGCCACGTTCTTTTGTACAGTCTACAGATTCAGTTAGTACATTGGAATTAGTAATATATTTGAAGTGTGGTGAATAAGTAATATATATTATCGTATTTTTTGTTTGTTTATTCGTTTGTTTATTTATTTATTTATTCATTCATTTATTTATTCATCTAATGTATTTACTTCATGTACGAAATGAAAATTATTCGCAATGTGTAACAATAATTATTCATGTATTTTCGTTGGCAATTGTAGGATCTGCAGTACAGAGATGAAACTGTGAGGGAAGGTCAGGAGTATCAGTACAGAATCGTTGCGATCAATGCTGCCGGACCCAGTCCGCCAGGCAATAACTCTCGGCTGGTCGCTGCAAAGCCTCCATATGGTAAGTGACATGCGTCCACTGAAACATACCTTTAACGTGCGAGGTGAGTGATAGAACACAGCACACGTGCCTAATGTTTCTTGCTGCTACTGTCGTGCTGTAAATGCCACGTATTAGCACAAAACGTGTTGTCCTCTCCGTAGATCCGCCAGGTGAACCAGGCGCACCGGAAATCGCCGACTGGGACGAAAACCACGTCGACCTCGTATGGAAGGTTCCCACAAGCGACGGTGGCGCCCCCATCACCGCCTACATCATCGAGAAGAAGGAAAAGTTTGGCGTGAGCTGGAGCAAGGCTGCGAGCGTACCAGCCGACCAGCTGAGCTCCTCGGTGACGGATGTCACAAGCGGAACAGAGTACGAGTTCAGAATCCTGGCGGTCAACAAGGCAGGACCCGGGAAGCCAAGCTCATCCTCATCTCCGATTCTGGTGAAGCCCAGATACGGTGGGTACTTTCACGCGGGACATTCACACAACTGCATTTTCACTTGTTTTCTATGGCGTCATCTATACGTCTGTATCTCACTACATGTAAGATTGCACTTCGTTTTCCATAGCCCCACTCTAATCCAAAAATTGTCCACTACAGTAATACCCAAGATCTACAAGAATGTGATGACAGACCAGAACCTGAAGGTAGGACAGACGCTAGAGTTTGAGGTTCCCATTAGCGGCGAGCCCGCACCAGAGGTCGCCTGGAGTTTGAATGGCAGGACGATACAGCCGAGTAAGAGAGTCACTATCGCCAACGTCGAGGGCAAGGCTAGGATCATCATTAAACCAGTGGAGGCGAACGATGCCGGAGCGTACACGCTCACCTTAACAAATGGATCGGGTACCGATTCGCACTCCGCCGATGTCATTGTCAGAGGTAATGAATACCTTTGTTGTATTTTCATATGTAAAGCACCGTGCCGTTTTGAGACTGCCCATCTTTAAGTCAATTTCGATCCCGTTTACCTTTTTGATTCAGTTATGTTCACTATAAAAACTCCACACTAAATATCCCACTCGTTAAAAAAGCAGTACCGTGCATTTACCTGCGTTTGCTGTTTGCTGTAATTTCTCCTTGCGACTCTTTGCAAAGTATTTTTCTTCTAAGTTATAGTATATTTGTAGCTTATACATTTTTATGTGATAATAATTAAAATTATGATAGCTAATTAAACATAAGTTAATGCTGAAAACTACACTGGGAATGTTTTCGCCCCACACAGACAAACCGTCGCCGCCTCGCGGACCGCTCGACGTGCGTGACGTCATGGAGGACAGCTGCACGATCTCGTGGAGGGCTCCCGAGAGCGACGGAGGAGAGAAGATCACGCACTACCTCGTCGAGCAGCGCGATCTCGCGCACAGAGAGTGGCAGACGGTGGAGCAGACGAACGAGCTGACGCTGGGCATCCAGAAGCTGCAGGCGAAGCACAGCTACCAGTTCCGCGTGAGGGCAGTCAACAAGGTCGGCCAGTCCGAGGCGCTGGACACGAAGAGCGCGACGCTGGCGAAGAACCCGTACGGTACGCGCCGCCTCCTCTCCTCGTCACGTCACGTCACGTCGCGTCATGACACGTCACGTCATGTCGCGTCACGTCATGTCGCGTCACGTCGCGTCACGTCATATCGCGTCACGTCACGTCGCGTTATGTCACGTATAGTTCACGTTATTTTTGTCGTTCTTGTGTTACGCACGAAAGCTATGTAATTACATGCAGAGATTCGCTCAGCAACAACAATAGTATATTTAATATATAAAGATAATAATAACAATAATAATTTTAATATAAAGAAGAAGATGATGATGAAGAAAAAAGAAAATATATGAGCGACGTCCTGTGACTAACAATTCAACATACCTCTAGATCCACCCGGCAAACCCGACGCGCCCGTGATAGATGACTGGGACAAGGACCACATCGACATTAGCTGGACCGCGCCTAGGAGTGACGGAGGTGCTCCGATCACGAGCTACCTCATCGAGAAAAGAGACAAGTTCGTAATCAAATGGGCGTCGGCTGTCGAGGTTCCTGCCGATCAGAGAAAGGTCACGATTTCTCATCTAATTGAGAACAAGGAATACCAGTTCAGAGTGACGGCGATCAACAAGGCAGGTTCTGGCGCGCCGAGCGAAGCGTCTAAGACGGCCATCGCAAAATCCAGATATGGTACGTCGGGTGCTCTTGCGAGCATAGTTTATTTATTTGCTGCTATCGTATTAGTAATATTTGACATAGTATCGAAGCTTGAATTATTTCATGCGACGACCAGGTATTTGCAGAAGGCCATGCGTCAAGCTATAACGCACGCTATAAACACAGTTTACACTTATCGCAACATCCATGCAACAACATTATTTAACGCAGAATGTTACAAGCATACGCAGACGCTTAATGTTTTGATTTCAGGCTAAGGTCTACTTCAGGTCTTATTGGCAATGCAGTTGAATACGACAGCACCCATTCATATAGCACGGTGTAGACATTGTTTGCACGTTCCTAACATGCACAAAGCAACGCTATACCTATCGCAGTACGTTACAGGCGCAAGAAATCCGACCGACCAAGTCAGAACTCTGATATACGGTACTTTCCTATTTTCAGTTGCGCCCAAGATCGAGAAGGGTGACCTGCGCGATATGAGGGTGAAGGTCGGGCAGACGATAAGTCTCAAGGTGCGCTTCAGTGGTGAGCCGACACCGGAAGTGCACTGGACCGTCAACGGAATGACGCCATCTGACCGGGTTACCATGGAGACGAGGGACACGACGGCTATATTTGAACTGACGCCTGCGCAGCGCGGGGACAGCGGCATGTACACGCTGCACGTGAAGAACAGCTCTGGCCACGAGTCGGTGCAGGCCAACGTTACTGTTGTCGGTAGGTCAGAGATGGAGTGCCTTTATAATACCCTAACTAAATTTCAGCGAAAGGTAGAAATTACAAAATAACGTGAATGTAGTGATGAATAGATAACCTGATCAACTATCCTATCAACATACATACATAGACATACGAGGCGTGCTAGTCCGTTTCCTTCGCCCGTCATAACGAGACATAATGCGACCGTTACAGACAAGCCGGACACGCCGCAGGGACCGCTTAACGTGCACGACGTCACCAAATCTAACGCCGTGCTCACGTGGAGGAAACCGATCGACGACGGTGGCGCCCACATCACGCACTACGCCGTCGAGAAGCAGAACACGACGCGCGGCACGTGGACAGAGGCCGGCACGACGTCCGACCTTACGATCAACGTGCTCAAGCTCGACGCGCTCAAGGAATACCACTTCCGCGTGAAGGCCGTCAACTCGGAGGGAGAGTCTGCGGTGCTGGTGACCGAGAGACCGGTGCTCGCGAAGAACCCGTATGGTATGTCAAATTCAAATTCAAATAGGAAATATTTATTTATCACGATAATTTGCATGGTAATTAAGTAACGTTAAATAAAAATGTAATGGTCATCGAGTTCATATATATATATATATATATCAGGGGTTGATAATGACAAATGTCAATGACAAATGACAAATGACAAATGACATTTGTCTTTACTTCAACCCGCTGGGAGGCGCGAGTACTATAATACCGTATAGTAAATATACTCAACTATATCTATCTGATATGCGGTGCGCTGGTCGGCGCAGGGTGTGTCGATCCGGTGCTGTGTCGTGAATATATGCTGAACAGAGACGTACGTGATAGAAGTATTGCAGAACTGCAGATTATAGAGAATAAAAATCGTGAACCGGCGTGGAGCAGGTCAATATCTACTGGTACCAATCGTCTGCCTATACTTGGAGGCTGTCGGCGTGTTACATAGTTGCCTATACTAGTCTGTACAGAAGTAATTTGTTAAGCTAACGCCACCGCAATGCAGCAATACAACATCGCTTAATTATGAAGGTCGATTTCGAGATGAATGTCAATTAGCCGCCTACATTACCAGACACGTGCATATGATGTTGTTAATATGAATAGTGGGGTCGCATTAAACGTAACAATATGTGAAGGATGTGTGATGCCGGTGACGAGTACGCCTGTCGTGAGTCATAGATAGAGGGGCCAGAGGCACCTGGAACCTCCGCGGCTAGCAAGTGCCGGAGGATTGGAAAAAATAGGAACCACGTTGAGTTAATCATTGGGGACAAGCCGAAGAGCGCATGGTCGGTGCGCCTATCACCAGTATATCGTTACGAGCAAGAAGAAAGACAAAAAAGTAAAGAAAAAAAGAGCACAGTCACGGCTGTTTCTTTTTATCTGATGCGCAATATCATACATGCGATGGCCAACGTTCTGCGATGTCCGTAACACGTGTGGCTTGATAAATAAGACCCGTTGATGCTAACTGCCCTCACTAGCGTTTAGACATAATATAGGTTTACTCCTAACCAAACATCCTGTAAGCTATCCGTGAGATCACTATACAACGCAACGGTGGCCGCGGCATCGCTTGGTTCCCCGCCATCATTTTTTTTGCTGTGCGTGCGCGCGTGCGCTGTCGGCAGGTTCCTGCGCTGGACCGCACCGCGGAGAGACGTTCCGAGACAAGGCTCGCTTCACCGTTCGAAACCTCACCGAGGGTGCAGTATCGAGTTGCAGGGACGTCGTCGCCGCTTGAACAGGCGCGGGCCCAGCGCGCCGAGCGAGAGCTTCGGCTGCCCGTTATTGCGCAAGCCCAGATTACGTGAGGTCCGTTCTGCCGAAGCGACACCTGTCTGCCATCACAAATAACAAGCAGATGTTACCACGTCCCTGATTTTGCTAATTCCTTTCATGATTATTGATGACAGAATATTATTGCGCCATCCCTACGTGAACATTGAAAGATATCGTGCCCTCTGGTACATTTTAAGCTCGCCACGTACGAACCCGACTTTGAATTAGAGATATGGGTTTTAATGATCTGAAGTTTCGCGACCACCAGTAACGAAGCAACTACTCGTCTTCACTGTTGTCTGTGAATTTGAGAAATTACTACTCTTCAGCTGTGGCATGTCCGCGTGATGTGTGTTCCGCGCTGTGCCTCGTCCTTGCAGTTATACCGAGATAATGATCACAGAGGAATGCGTGACGTTACATGCAAGTGGGCCAGACATACCAAGTTCAACGTTTCCTATGAGGGTGAGCCGATGCCAGAAATCACCTGGAGCAAGGACGGAATTGCTATACACACGACCGAGAGGTGAGAGCCAGGCGATAGCAGTACCTGTGCATCGTGCCTAATAATTTCTATAAATCCTAATAAATTCTGCCTAATTTTTGCCATTAGGGTTAGCGGTAAGGTATTGGTTTCCACGTTAAAATAACGCTTTACCTCGTGTCAATTCTTGTAATAAATTTAAGAAAGATACACCATGATGTGATAAGTATTGTAATAAATGAATTTATACACCGACGTGATTATTACGGACATATTATCTTATCACAGACTCACATATATGTCGTCTCTTTGAGTTTGTATATATGATCTATTGTAGGTGAATACGCAGCAAAATGAGAGAAGCGTGTAAAGAAGCCAAATTAAGCTTAGCATATAACTTTTCTGTCGTTTCTAGGCTTGTCGTCACGAATACCAAGCGTTTCGACTCTATTATGACAACTTCAAAGCACAGCGAGGAGACAGTGGAACTTACACGCTCACACTGGTTAACAGCTCGGCCGCGACAGCGCCAACGTGTCTGTTGTAAGTTACACGGTCTGTGCCGATATCTAGACGTCATTAATATCTATATAGTATATATATATATATATATATATATAACGAGATAATACCAATACGTTGTGTAGAGCATGCGGCTCTAAATTAACATGAGCTGGGGCAGCCAACGCCTCCAGAAAACTCTCCACCACGTGTAGCCAACCGCGGCGCCTTAACGTACCCGTGTGGCTCTTGTAATTAACAGTCGATAAGCAGCAGATATAAGGAGTAAAATTATTGCCTTGCTTGCGTTTTCAGATGTCCCATCGCCACCCAAGGGTCCGTTGGTTGTGTCTGACGTCACTAAAGAGACAGTCACTTTGTCGTGGAAGGCACCGGAGGATGACGGTGGAACTGATATTGTGTATGTTTTTATTTCACTATTGAATAAAGCAATTTTGTGGTGATCAAAGAATATAATTTTACTTATAGTCTTAACGTAAATTGAATGCAAGAACAACTTGAATTTAAATAATTCGGATGTGATTAACGGTTTGAGTAAACTAGGAAGCACGGGTTGATGAAATTTTTTGTCTATATTCAGTTGTCTGCAAATCGGCGTAGCCAGTCGTATTTTAATCAATAATATCGAATCAGAAAGGATATCAGTATCATAGAAAGATATGACGACTTACTGGAGAGGGGTATAAGCACGGGGAGAATACTATAAGCGGAAGAGGAAGAAGGAGCTATGAAGGATTGTCGAGGTATATACAAGCACATGTCTTGCAGCTCGTACACGGTGGAGAAGAGACAAGTGAAGAAGGGATCGTGGCTGGCCATCAGCAACTACGCGCAGGGAACCTCGTACACGGTGACGAAGCTGAACGAGCTAGCCGAGTACGACTTCCGGGTCACGGCCGAGAACGCCAACGGCATGTCGGCGCCGCTGGAGACGGAGGAGCCGACGCTGGTGAAGAACCCGTATGGTGAGCCGAGCCGCGATGTCCTAGAGGCCGCTTTAAAAACAAAAAAATTTTAAATACAAATTTCTGGGCCGGAAACAATAAAAGTCTTAACGTTGGTCTTGACGACGCCGTAACTGGACGTAACACAAACACACGTAAATAAGTAGCAGTATAGTAAATAATACTGTAAATAATGGTCCCAGCGAAGTGACCGTGAATGGACAATGTGTGGTTGTTTATAGACGAGCCGCGTGCACCAGGATGCCCTGAGATTGACGATCAGGCAAAGCATCACATTACCATTCACTGGTCGGCGCCCTCAGACGACGGTGGCGCCCCCATTACTGGCTACGACGTGGAGCGGAAGGAGAAGATGTCCACACGCTGGATGAAGGCTAACAAGTTTGTGGTGAAGGTAAATATGCGCGCATATGTAACATATTTATAATTATGTTTGGTGCAATTACGCATTGATTTTGTTAATATAGCAATTTTATAGTTATTTATACGTGGGGATACATTACGCTTTCTTCACTTAAAGGCTACCTCATCACTATATGTATATACCACTATATACCAAGTAAATGCAGGCATATCGAGGCTTAATAAAGAATAATTAAATAATGCGCAAATTGTATCGCTGTGTGTGCATGTGGCTGTACTATATTCTGGGTAGGTTCGATTCAGGACCTGAGCCTTTGTTATGGCTCTAGTGTTTGGATACACCGCATGTATTACGCATATCGCGCGTCAAATATATGCGTTCTCGCGCTGCATGTACCGACTCTGACCTTCTTCTTTCATCACCATTGTAGGAGCTGACCTTCAGGGATGAGTCTGTTAGCGAAGGACACGAGTATGAGTACAGAGTCATCGCAAACAATGCTGCGGGTCCTAGTCCGCCCAGCCATGCATCCCGCTCCGTGTTCGCCAAACTACCGTACGGTAAGCGCTGTTGGCTTCTTTAGCTCATCGCCAATTATCACTGTGTTCGCGATTAAATTAAATTATGTTCCACATACCCACACATGCAAGCACGCACCACACGCACACACATACACACACTCACACACACGCACACACACGCACTTATATAATATATATATACCTATATACATATTAATAATAATATAAATTGACAATATTGTACATATATTATATTACATAATATATATAATATATACTATTTTATTTCAATTAAATTAATAAAATATTATGTTATTGTGTTATTCGCGAATGAACATTTATGTGCATCGTACGTCAACTCATGATCCATATCCATATTCACATCCATATCCACTCCTGATTTGAGATTTTCTTTTACTGGAATTTAAACACAATACAGTTCAAACAAAACTACTTTCTAACGGATGTTAAATTGGATGGTTAACACTCACCTTTATGCGCACAGTCACTATTCAATGTGTCACAAACATGTACATGTGTACTGGACGCAGGGTGATTGCCCGCGGATTCTATGATACATTGATACTGACGTGCTCCCTCCGCCGTAGATCCCCCGAGCAAACCCGGACAACCGAAGATACTCGACTGGGACGAGGGTCACGTTGAGTTGTCGTGGACGGCGCCGGACAGCGACGGTGGATCGCCGATTTCCGGCTACATGGTCGGCAAGAAGGACAAGTTCAGCGCGTCGTGGACGAAGGCGCTGACACTTCCGGCTACGGCACTCAAGGCTTCCGTCGACGGACTGGACACGGGTTCGGAGTACGAGTTCCGTGTGATGGCGGTCAACAAGGCCGGACCCGGTGAACCCAGCCTGCCGTCCGCGCCCGTACTGGTCAAGGCTAGATACGGTGAGGGTTCACTCTTATCAGCAAGCTGTTTCGTTTTTAGTATGGCGTAATTTCGTCGTGGTTGTCGTGACATAAAAATGTGGTGGATGGTAGGGTCTTACCGCATGTGGGGTTGCAGCGGGGTTTTTGGTATATTTTATAGGTATTGGGCAGAAAGATGCTTGTTCATATAGAACCTGGAAGTTGTGCTAATTTGTGAAGATTAGTATCGCATAAAAAGTCAATAGAACGATATTTTTAAAAGTTCGGGTTCTCATGTAGCAAACCCCACCTGAACATTTCAATACGGAACGTTGGGATATATTAATTCTAACAAACAAACACTTGTTACCCATTTTAGTTGCACCGAAGATTGGCAAAATGGCGATGGAGGATAAGCAGCTTAAGGTTGGCCAGATCCTGTCGTTTGAGGTTCCTATCAGTGGAGAACCAGCACCAGACGTGTTGTGGACACTTAACGGTACGACCGGTTGCATGCTTCACAATCGTCTAATGAACATCGTTGTACAAATCACGTATATATTTGTCATGGGATAAGTCTTCGAATAAAAACTCGAACAGAAGCACAGAGTATCCGGCCATACCAACTTGCACACTCTGATCCGTCTATCGCACGAAGTTTAGTCCGAGTTTCTCACTAAAGCTTTTCCGTGCACGTGCCCCTTGCAGACAGCAAGATCCGCTTGACAGACGGCGTCTCTATCAAGACGACCGATGACAAGACGATAGTGACTGTGAAACGGGTAGAGCGCAGTCACGCTGGTACCTACAGACTGCAGGTGAAAAACGACTCCGGTACCGACGAGTGCAGCGTCACTGTCACGGTGAAAGGTAGGCACGATGTGTGTGTAGGGTAGCGATGCGTGTAGCGTAGTGACGCGTGTAGAATAGCAATGTGCGTGTAGATTATATATTTTCATATGATATCATTCTCATATATTAAAAAATCACTAACGCACCCCCCGCACGTTGTCGCCCCACGCAGACAAACCGTCGACGCCACGCGGACCGCTCGAGGTGCGTGACGTCATGGAGGACAGCTGCACGCTGACGTGGAAGGCTCCCGAAGACGACGGCGGCGACAGGATCGCGCACTACGTCGTCGAGTCACGCGACATGACGTCGCTGCACGGCGACTGGCACGTCGTCCAGGAGGCGACGTCGACGTCCACGACCGTCACTCGTCTGCAGGCGAAGCACAGCTATCACTTCCGGGTCAGGGCCATCAACAAGATCGGCACGTCCGATGCTCTGCAGACGACGCAGTCGACACTGGCGAAGAATCCGTACGGTACGAGTGGCGCCATCTTGTGTGTACGAGCAAAAGTCGCCCGTGCATTTTATTTTCATTGTAATATTTACCAAGCCTCCTCTGGGAAAAAGTTTAATAGTTGGTGCCGACTAGGTCATCTTATTTAATAAAAAGGTTCTCTTAAGGACCTTATATATATTTATACGTATATCCAAATTACGTGGAATATTACAATCCTACGCCATCTTATTAATGTTTCCATTTAAATTTCTTTTCTTGTCTCATGAACAGACGAACCAGACAGACCCGGCAAGCCAGAGGTGGAAGACTGGGATACTGACCACGTCGACCTCAGCTGGACGGCACCGATCAAAGATGGTGGCGCCCCCATCACCGGCTACGTCATCGAGAAGAAGGACAAGTTTAGCATTAGCTGGAGCAAGGCTGTGGAGGTCCCGGCCGCTCAATGTCGTGGCACAGTGTCTGGCCTTATCGAAAATAAGGAGTATGAGTTCCGCGTCATTGCGGTCAACAAGGGTGGACCGAGTCTGCCGAGCGAGTCATCCAGACAAGTCGTTGCCAAAGCCAGATATGGTAAGACTTCTCGTGAGACTCTGGCGACGATATATTTACAATCGTCTTTGTACATTATCGGAAGTAATTTATTAAATCTGACCGTTTCGATATTGACGTTGTTATCACAGTGAATTTGAATGACGAATTAATTATTGTTAAAATAATTCATTGCATCAAAAATTTAGTAGTACACTCAGCCATGAGTCACTACATATCGTATGTTAGTGCTTTTATATTTATCTTTACTCGTGCTTCAGAATTGGTCACTCTTCTATTCGTGTTTTACTGTTGTTTCATTTCACAGTCGCGCCCCAGATTAACAAGGGTGACATGCGAGATCTACGTGTCAAGGTCGGACAAGACTTTACCGTGCAGGTGCACATCAGTGGTGAACCAGCGCCGGACGTCGAATGGAGCGTCGAGGGAACTGTACTCAAATCAGACCAGAAGTATAATAACCTTTGTTACCATAGCGTGCTATGGAAAACGATATAAATCGTCACTGATCGCGGGTCTTTATTTTGTCGAAATGCGAGTGCGTTTCATGCAAATCTTGCAGTGTCCAAGATACGATAATGAAACGGGTTCATAAAGGAATTCATTTTCACGAGTGAATGAAACTATTCAATTTTATGAATGGTTCATGGCACGATTTCAAAAATTATTCTGGAAGGTTTCCGTTATATTCACGAGCAAGGCTTGCTGATGCGATTATGATTAAAGCAGCGTGTTTGACTGGGTAGCTCGCTATATCTAACAAAATGAGCTATTCAACCTTCTCATCCCCGCCGCATGTTGTATCGCAGAACGGACATAACAACAACGGAAGAATGGACGAAGTTAACAGTTAGAAGGGCGACGAGAGAGCATAGCGGACGATGCGTACTCAAGGTGAAAAACAGCTCTGGCACAGACAGCGCACAGTGCACTATCAAGGTTGTCGGTGAGTATAAACACGTACTATATGTTTAATAACCATCCGAAAGCTTTGTGAATGTGGTGAAAATGATCGCAAACATGCGATTAACAATCTATTGTGAACATATAGCGTCGATAAAACCCACCCGACGTGAACAAAGGTAGCATACTTGATTCTCGCCCTCCAGCATCCAATTCATCCCAACCACTGCTCGTACATACAGTATAGATATCATCAGGAGTGAATAATAATAGATCTATAATTCTACTAATATAATTCTAATACTCTATCATTCTATTAATCTGTTATTATTCACTCCTGATATCATCATTAACGGTACTATAGTGACCGACGCCTCGTTCTGTTCGTAATTACGACCGCTATCTCAAACGCAGACAAGTCGTCGCCACCCGAAGGACCACTCCGCGTCGCCGACGTCACAAAGAACAGCGTTCACCTGACGTGGAACAAGCCAAAGGATGACGGCGGCGCTGAGGTGGGTAGCTACCGAGTCGAGAAGATGGACGTTCAGCGCGGCAGCTGGATAGACGTCGGCACGACCAGCGCCACCTCCTACAAAGTCGCCAAGCTCGACGCGCTCAAGGAATACCACTTCCGCGTGAAGGCGATCAACTCGGAGGGAGAGTCTGAGCCGCTGCAGACGGAGAAGTCTACATTAGCGAAGAACCCGTATGGTACGTACGACAGAAGGTTTATGTTTATATGCACTCTTGATTTCACTAATTATCTCTATCATCTAAATATCTTATTAATTATCTTAGTCGTCATCAGGCACCACCCGGGGTCTTCACAGCAAGAGTATCAATCACATGAATTCAATAATTAAAAAGTAATCAGGCCAGTCAATAGGTCCAAGAAGTGTAAAAGATGTGACCCATCACCAAAAAGTTCTGAGTTTGAATGCCCATAACTGACTTTTTTGCGTTACGCAATAAACAGTCGTATGTACGCAAATGCGTTTTCAAAATAACTTTTTCAACGTATCATCATCCTTGATCGCGTGCGTGTGTTTTGCAGACGAGCCCGACACACCAGGCACGCCGGAGATCGACGACTGGGATACAGACCACGTCGACCTCAGCTGGACGGCGCCACGCAGCGACGGTGGCGCCCCCATCAGCAGCTACATCATCGAGAAGAAGGAGAAGTTTAGCTTCAACTGGAGCAAGGTGTCCGAGTCGCCCGGCGCAGGGGTCAGGTGGACTGTTCGCGGTCTCCGGCCAAACATGGAGTACCAGTTCCGCGTCGTAGCCGTAAATAAGGCCGGACCCGGCAAACCAAGCGAGGCGACCAGGACTGTCGTAGCTAAACCTCGATATGGTGGGCACTGCTCTTATATTAAATACAGCGCTCATATATAAAATATATATATATAATAAATTAAATAAATATATATATATATATATATATATATATATATATATATATGCGTGCGTGCGTGCGTGCGTGCTGTGTGTGAATATATGTGAACAGGAGTACGTGAATAGAGTATTAGAGAACTGCAGATTATAGAGAATAAAATGTACCGGCGAATATATTATGTCACCAATCGTCTGCTATACTTGAGCGTCGGCGTGTACACTAGTTGCTATACTAGTTGTACAGAGTAATTGTTAGCTACCCACCGGCCATGCAGACAATACAATCTATTATAGGTCGTTTCGAGATGAAATGTCATTAGCGCTACATACCGACAGTGCATATGATGTTGTTAATATGAATAGTGGGTCGCATTAAACGTAACTATGTGAGGATGTTTGTGATGCGTGACGTACGCCTGTGTGATATAGATGAGCCAGAGGCACCTGGAAAGCCAGTGCCAGAGGATTGGGATAGGAACCACGTTGAGCTAACATGGGACAAGCCGAAGAGCGATGGTGGTGCGCCTATCACCAGCTATATCGTCGAGAAGAAGGACAAGTACGTGTTTCTTTTTATCTATGCGCAATATCATACATGCGATGGCAACGTTCTGGATGTCCGTAGACACGTGTGCTTGAAAATAACCGTTGATGCTAACTGCCCTCACTAGGTTTGCATAATATAGGTTTATCCTAACCAAACATCCTGTAAGCTATCCCGTGAGATCACTATACACGCACGGTGGCCGCGGCCATCTTGGTTCCCCGCATCATTTTTTTTGCGTGCGTGCGCGCGTGCGCTGTCGCAGGTTCACTGGCTGGACCACCGCGGGAGAGACGTTCGAGGACAAGGCTCGCTTCACCGTTCGAAACCTCACCGAGGGCGTGCAGTACGAGTTCAGAGTCGTGGCCGTGAACAAGGCGGGCCACAGCGCGCCGAGCGAGACTTCGGTGCCCGTTATTGCCAAGCCCAGATTCCGTGAGTCCGTCTGCCACACACCTGTCTGCATCACAAATAACAAGAGATGTTACCCGTCCCTGATTTCTAATTCCCTTTCATGATTTTGATGACAGAATATTATTGCGCCAATTCCTACGTGAACATTGAAGGATATCGTGCCCTCTGTACATTTTAACTCGCACGTAGCGAACCCGACTTTGATAGAGATATGGGTTTTATGATCTGAGTTTCTACGACCACGGTAACGAGCAACTACGTCTTCACTGTTGTCTGTGAACTTTGGAATTACTACTCTTCAGTGCATGTCCGTGATGTGTGTGCGTGTGCTTCGTCCTTGCAGTTATACCGAAGATCGATCACAGAGGCATGCGTGACGTTACATGCAAGGTGGGCCAGACATACCAGTTCAACGTTTCCTATGAGGGTGAGCCGATGCCAGAAATCACCTGGAGCAAGGACGGAATTGCTATACACACGACCGAGAGGTGAGAGCCAGGCGATAGCAGTACCTGTGCATCGTGCCTAAATAATTTCTAATAAATCCTAATAAATTCTGCCTAATTTTTGCCATTAGGGTTAGCGGTAAGGTATTGGTTTCCACGTTAAAATAACGCTTTACCTCGTGTCAATTCTTGTAATAAATTTAAGAAAGATACACCATGATGTGATAAGTACTTGTAATAAATGAATTTATACAACCGACGTGATTATTACGGACATATTATCTTATCACAGACTCACATATATGTCTCTTTGAGTTTGTATATATGATCTATTGTAAGGTGAATACGCAGCAAAATGAGAGAAGCGGTAAAGAAAGCCAAATTAAGCTTAGCATATAACTTTTCTGTCGTTTCTAGGCTTGTCGTCACGAATACCAGCGTTTCGACTCTATTTGACAACTTCAAAGCACAGCGAGGAGACAGTGGAACTTACACGCTGACACTGGTTAACAGCTCCGGCCGCGACAGCGCCAACGTGTCTGTCGTAGTGACAGGTCTGTGCCGATATTAAGACGTCATATATATATATATATATATATATATATATATATATAACGAGATAATACCAATACGTTGTGTAGAGCATGCGGCTCTAAATTAACATGAGCTGGGGCAGCCAACGCTCAGAACAACTCTTCCACCACGCTGTTAGCCAACGCGGCGCCTATAACGTAACCCGTGGGCCTCTTGTAAATAACAGTCGATAAGCAGCGATATAAGGAAGTAAATTATCTGGCCTTGCTTTGCGTTTTCAGATGTCCACGATTCGCCACCAAGGCGTCGTATGGTTGTGTCGACGTCACTAAAGAGACAGTCACTTCTGTTCGTTGGATAGGCACGCGGAGATCGACGGTATGTAACTTGATATGTGTATCGTTTTATTTTCACTATTGAATAAAGCAATTTTGTGGTTGATCAAAGAGATTATTTTACTATGAGTCTTAACGTAAATGAATGCTAGACAAGACTTGAATTTACAATAATTCGGACTTGTGAAATTTAACGGTAGTTGAGTAAACTAGAAGCACGGGAGTTGTATGAATTTTTGTCTCCTATTCAAGTTAGTCTGGCCAATCGGCGTACGGCCAGTCGTATTTTAATCTAATAATATCGAATCACGAAACGGAATATCAGTACTCATCAGAAAGATTATGACGACTTCACTGGAGAGGTGGTACATAAGCACGGGGGAGAATACTATAAGCGGAAAGGGAAAAGGAGCTTTGAAGATTAGTCGAGGTATATAACAAGCACATGTCTTGCGCTCAGTTACACGGTGGAGAAGGAGACACTGTTGAAGAAGGGATCGTGGCTGATCTG
>NW_014577061.1:1484595-1500265 GCF_000485595.1 Priapulus caudatus | reverse complement strand
CACTAGGTGCATTTATCAATGTAACAGTCGGGTGCATCTAATCGAACAAGTGTAAGAGTCATTAATATGCCAACAGTCGTGCACTAAGATGACCACACATTAGCTACATACGGGTTCGTTTATCACAGAGTTCCACCACGTATTCAGACCAACAACAGTGCTATACTCATACTGCGCCGCCTCATTCGTGTGTCTTTTTGGGGATGAATGCGTAGTCTACGGGCGTGAATGTTTGAGACGGCAATAGATGCGATTGTATCGTGTGGTCGCGCCGTCTGACTCCTGTGCTATACCTGGTGTAGTAGGCAAGATAGATGGTACAGCATTTGTATTTGTTATCTCGATTCACCCTTTTCAATATATCACTGTTCATGTGCACTTATCATCACCATACGTTACGTATCATACCGTTGTATATATGCCACGTTATCGAGTGAGCTTCTAAACCAAGTCTTATGAAATTTGTGAAATAAATGACAAGAACCTTAAATTGCCCTACTTATTTGCTTTTTGTTGCTCACTAATTGATATCTTAATGGAAATGCCACCTGGCCCCACGTATAATCGTTGAATGTGTAATAGGCACAACAGATACGTCACTCTACTGACACAGCATTGGTATACGTCACTCACTGCTCATCGTTGGCAGGTACTTCTCAGACTCGTCGAAGACAGTCACCGTGCCAGCAATCATACGAAGCGTCGATCTTGGATGCTGGTCGTCCGGCAGGTAGTGTGTTCTTACGTTGTATGCTGGTGCTGACTGGGCGGCTACTATGTAGAAGGCAGGCCCGCCGAGGCTCCGAGCGACTCGTCCAGGAGAGCGTCGAAGTCAAGCTCTCGCTGTAGTATTCGTTGTCTTGTGCGTAGATCGTTAGTCTCGCTGTGGCGATGGTGTACATCGCGCAGCAGATTTAGTTTGACCGCGTAGTTATACGGTGTGATGGTTGATTTCTACGAGTTGACAGAGTTAGCCGGTGGTCAGCTGAGATGTTAATGATGGTTCGGATGGCTATGACTCGTGCAACGTAGATGTAGTGGGTTAAACCGAATTTAGTCACGCAGATTATGTTGATCAGCCCTACGTCCGAGATTAAGTGACGTGCTTTACTGCCACAGAATTGAAAGTGAGAGTGAAGCGGACTGGTGCGCCTCGACGTAGAGCTGTCCGTTCTGGAGAGCGGCACTTCCGTGCGATTAAGCATCTCTTAATTATGTTAACATCGGGTGAAATTATGCAACCCGTTAATAACACTGTGTTTTTGTTGACATCTCACAGGTTGCACCCTTTCAGCGAAAAACACGCCATGAAGCGACATCAGTACTAAAGAGTTTGGCAAAACGATCAGCTCCGAGATACCTATAGGTGGAGAAGCCGCCTCCAGAGGTGACCTGGCAATCAATGGGCAGACAGTTATCCCTTCACTGAGAACGTCACTAAAACTACCGACAACGTAAAATCTTAATTAACAATTCACTGTCAGACTAGTTTATTCAATCCCAGATTAGTTACTCCGTTAACACAAATGGTATTCATGATAGCACATACTACAATTTCGTGAGCCGTAAAAATCAAGTGTTTTAGTTTAGCTTCTATGAATGCTATTTTAGTAAGAAGATATTTAGTCCTTTTACATTGTGATTTATTGCATGTGTTTGTTCATAATTCGATTTTTTGTTAGGTGGATTTTATCGCAGCTATACATGCGAGTTATCACACTGTGTAACATTTCTGTGACGGGTCGTATGTATATGCCCAGCACTATAAGTCGCGTGATGCTGTAATTGTATTCGTACATAGAGTCCTATTTTGTATACACGCCTCAGAAAGTCAGTATCGCAAATTCGCGCTATACGAGAATTTCAGCTCGGATAGAGGACAATATGACTTCAGTTCGTATGAGCGTTGTAATATGTCAGATATGCTTTTCTCAGCTCATGCGCGATCGAATCTATTGGCATCAAGATTGAATTTTCCTGCTCGCGATTAGCTACGCATTCGGAATATGAAATGTCAGGAGTTTAAACAGCATTCTTATTAATTAACTAATTAATTAACTTAATAAACTTTTTAAACGAACACCATGTGTCTTTACTACTCTATCAGCAGTGGGATTTGTATTCGAATTTCATTTTCTCGTTGCGTAATGCGGCTCTTGAATATTACGGATATCATGTTTATAGAGGCGTCTACCTCCACCGATAGAGAGCGCGCGACCCACCGCGCGTCGCAGCCACACCTACATCTAATGAGCGCGCGGCTGTGTATAAACAAACACGTAAAGATGGTTAGACACACACGACCACGTGATGAGTTATAGACATGTCGCCGAAACTCCTCAGCGCCATTGAACACTCGACTGTCGATTGTACTACAAGCCAGTCGGGGACGGGCAAAAGAGAAGCGAATCAATCAAGCGTCCGCTGATACACATCACAATAAGAACCGACTGGCAAGTTCTCGTGCGTCTGCTCTAAGCAGCTATCAACTTCCTCGCTTATCGAAGGAAACCGATAATAGAAACCCCGGCAGCTCCGAATCATTCGATTCGTTGGGGTGAAGTCGACTCGATCAATGCAGTAATCAAATAATTCGAGCTGAATCGAATCGATCTCGATGCGTGAATCGAATTTCGATGCATCGAACTCATTCGGGATCGCGCATCAATCATTTCGATTCAACGCATCGACATTCATGCATCAATATGCGCGCGAAAAACGTGAAATCCGAAAAACATGAAAGGGTAATTGTGAACCGAGCATGTCTCGCGTGAGAAACACGAAGCATCGGAAATAATGTTCTGCGAAATGGCACTTTGCGGTGAATACAAGGGACCGATAATGGAAGTTAGAATCAAATTCACGTGCCATCATTTATTGGAGACGCTTGAGACACAAATTCGGCTACTTCGAATTTCAGACATTGGACCGATTAGCGGCATCAGATACGGCGGCATATAGAAAGCAGAACGCTCGATTTATCAAGTTGAAATTTTTCGGCGCTATTTTTTTTTTGTCCGATTTAATATTGCAAACAGGAGAGTTTTTCCTGCTTTCAGGCGGTTCTAATTCGTAAGGGAAAACCGATTAGACTGAATTTTAGCAGAAAACTGACGTCAATTGGCACCATAAGTCTTCTTGGGTTTATCAATTGTTTGCGGTAAAGTTCTGACAACAAATAATGACTGTATTTTGACACCGACCCAGCCATTAAAGTACTGTTATTAACAACTCTCCAAAAGTAGTTTAACTTAACTACTTTTATTAGTTACTCTCAGTCATTAACAAATGGTCCTAGGGTCATGTCGCAGTGTCGGTCAAGAGGTCTAGTGAGTCAGGCTGGCCAAGTTGCGTCATCGCAGGCTCGTGAAGCGTCATCAAGCATATCACCCATCGTGCCTCGTCCTCTAATCGTTTTCCGAATTACGCACTTTCGTTTGAGTGTCATTAGCCAGCCGGGGTTAAAGGTTCAAAGCGTCAAGGTCAGTCGAAGGTCATGGTAATAGCTCACTGTGACTTTGTCATGAATTGTCCGAGTTCACCGTCGATGTTTGCGATCGGTCAAGCGTCACTTATCTGCGTCTCCTTCGTCGCGGATACGTCGGTCCAGCTGCATTCCATTACGAGCGGATGATCGCGTTAATCTCATCCGTCATCCGCATAGCACCAGGTATTGTCTGTTCTCCTGAGATGTCCTTCAGGCTTCCTGCCTGCCAGCGGAATGCGGGATGGGAGCGGAACATGAACGTAGAATGCTTGATAACGTGACTGACGAAGCGGTTTCGATGGCTGTAACATTACGGTAAAAGTGAAGTCCTCGAATGTATTGCGGATTGCGGTAATCGCGCACAGTTGCGAAGTTCGAGTCTGTTAAGCACTGACAGTGAAGGGGGATGATGGAGGCTGTCGAATCAATTTCAGGGCGCGATATGACGTTGCACAATTGTGGAAAGTCGTGTACATTCGGGACGTGGTAAGGGCGCGTAGTCTGTGACATGAATAAAGTGCTGGATTTTTCGAGTTACGGCAGGTCCGGAATTCACGATTCACGTGGTGGTGAGGTTGAAGACGGTGTAGCTGTATGAGGTGAGAGGCTGCGTAGTTGTGACTGTTTGCGAAGACGTGGTAGTTGTGTTGACTGAATATTTATTTTTGGTGATGCGGATAGTGTGGATGTGTCCGAAGGGTATTAGTTGAGGATGGCTGTGACGGTGGTTGAAAAGGTGCGTAGGTAGTGTGATAGTGAAGGGTATGATCGATGGGTTCAGTGATGAGGTGAAGGGTAGGTAGTGGTTTGGACAACTCGAGATTCTGATTGATGAGTGGTAGCGTGTGATGTGAAGTGATTGCGGTTGTTGGGCGTGGCTAAGATCCGTGCTGACGTGAAAGAGGGGTTTGGTCTCAGAGGTCGATGACGAGGAACGCTGGCGAGTCACGCAGGTTGAATGCGGTAGGTAGTGATTGTGAAGCCTGACTGCACGGATAGTGTAGATGTGTACGAAATACGACGGGGGTTGGTAAGCTGGTGACGTGAAGGGGTGGTAGTCGAGTGTGATGTGAATGAGGTGGTAGTGTGGAGGTTGAGCGGATAGTAGTGGACGTGAAGGGTGTTGCAAGTCGGGATGTGATGGAGTTGAGAGGGTGCGTAAGTGTGAATGTGGGCAAGGGTGGTAGTGTGAGGTGAAGGGTGGTAGTGTGAGGTGAAGGGTGGTAGTGTGACGTGAAGGGTGGTGCGAACTTCGAATTGAGGCATGGCTGTAGTGTGGACCGTGAAGGGTGGTTAGTGTGAGGGGGGAAGGGGTAGTAGTGTGACATGTTTGAATAAGGGGTGTAGTGTGATTTGAAAGTCGGATTGGTAGTGTGAGGTGAAGCGGCCAATAGACGATAAGAGTTTGTTAGAGTTGTATTGCTGACGTAACGCGAAGGGGGATAGCATGACAACAAGGGGGATGACGTGACATTGAGGGTGATAACGTGAGCAATAGTTCGCGGTATAACCCACGTGTGAGAGTCCACTAGATGATTCGAGTACGCCAGATAGACGAATGATGCATCATCGTAACAGATGATCCGCAATACTATCTCACGCTGCGAATGTATTGCGATTCACGCATCGACATGCATGCATCGAATCATTCGATTTCAGACGCATCAGAATGAATTTGATCGAATTATGAAACCAGAATTAACACACCATACCTGATTATTGCTACGTATTATTTGATTTTTTTTTCTTGCGAGGTCTTGCCGTGCGAACCACTTTGTCAGCGAGAGATAATACAGAGGGCGAAAGAAGTGTTGTATGTCGTACTAGTGATGGCAGGGTAGTGGTGGGGGAACTCTAGCATGACACTTACAGTGAAGAACGATTCTTGAACGGAAAAGGTCACAGCGCTAAAGTCGACCGTTTTGGGTGAGACAGAATGATATTAGCTATTGTAGCATTTGATCTTAGTTATGCCACCTCGTTTCGATAGGGTACTCATGTAATGCGATGGAAAACGTTAGATAGAGTAAGTCACGTATGAGTATTAATTAGTAAGAATAGATCTCCCAGATTTCCTTATTACTGTCACATTCTTCTCGTAATATGCATTGCGTTAATCGACTGTGCAGCTGAGCGTGACAGATAGATAGTGTGTTGAACTGAAATTGTGCCGATTAAACTAGGACACTCGCGACTGTATTCACAGCTTGCTAGGCAAACCTTCGAAAAGCTCATTAGAGACTCAGGAGAAACGAACATCGCGATAGGACCTACGCGACTTTTACTCTCACTGAGATCATGACTATTGTCATTTGCAATATTTTGTTCGAGACCACCAACAGAAAGCTGAGATCATCAATGGTCTGCCTGGCGCATGTGAAGTAATTTTTAATCAAAAAAGTACCTCACTTGTACCGCAACAGCAATCGTGATTTAAGAAGCGTTAGTGACGTTACGCCACTCCTGCAACATAGCTGGGCCGCGGCGTCGGGGATACGAACGAGACAAGTATCGAGTTCAAGTTCAAGAGTTCAGTGGCCTAGCTCGGCTGCATGTACACACAAGATTAACTACTGGTCTAGCTTGACCGATGTAGCAGCAACGTCCAAGTGGGGGGGGGGGAGTGGTCATCTGGCTCATACTGATAACTCATAATCTATAATGTAATATTTCTATGCCAACATTCCGCAGGGGGAAGCAGAAGGAGTGTGTCGTAGGCGGAGTGGGGGAATAAGTTATTGATTGGAGAAGCACTTGGAGTTGTTGTGCGTTATTGAGAGGATCATTGCTTCGGTGAGGCGATGAAGGTTATTGGAGTAGGTAGAAGGTTATTGTTGTGGTTGAAAATTCATTGTTGGTGGGTTGAAAGGTTATTGTTAGTAGGGTAGAAGGTTATTGTTGGTGGGTTGAAAATTTATTGTTGGTGGGTTGGAAGGTTACTGTTGTTGGGGGGGGGGCACGTAAGAGGGCGTCGGTATGTGGTTGACTGATATAATGTTATGTATGTTTCCGGTAACTGAAATTCGCCGTAATATCTTTTACGTTAATCATCTTTGTTTGTCGCCACAATACTGTTTTATTATATTTCCATAGAGATATCACTGCTTTACGTGTATATACGCACAGGCATATGTATACATAGTCCTGTTTTTATTCATCAAAACATAAACATAATTAAATCATATTTCTAACTGCCATGTTTTCGCACAGGTTACAAAGTTGACACCTAAAGCTGAATACAACTTCAGAGTGAAGGCAGTCAACAGGATAGGCGAATCTGATGCTTTGCAGACCAGGCAGGCAACCATAGCCAAGAATCCATTCGGTAAGAACAAAAAGAACGAGGAGGCGAGATGCATGGAGAGGATGAACAAAGAAGTTAGAGGCGGGGTGGTAGTAAAAGCGAAAGCGGGCGATGAAATGGGTGCTCCCGCGATGAAGAACTAGACCGGAAGAGTGAAGAAGAAAAATCGAAAACGAGAAATATATATAAGCGAAAGAGAGAGAGAGAGAGAGAGAGAGAGAGAGAGAGGGAGAGAGAGAGCGAGAGAGACAGATGGTTAAAGTGATTGCGAGATTGCGAAACGCTGAATAAGCATGAGAGTGAAAGAGAAATGGAAACAATGGGGTAACGCGTAGATAGCGATAGGGTAAGAAAGAAAGATGGAGGGGGAAGGGAGTCAGTGATTGCGAAAAAGTGGTAATAGACGTGTTTGATCATGCATAGATAATTAAAACGGTAATGGCATAACTAGTAACTAACGTTGATTGGTAAATCGCTATAGGTATCTGTATTTTGCTTATGTAGTCCGTGTATATTACGTGTGTACGTCAGTAAACGAATCCGTGTGATTCTAGACGAGCCAGATAAACCGAGCGCACCCGAAGTCGTTGACTGGGATGTGGACTTCGTCAAACTCAGCTGGAAACCACCTACACGAGATGGTGGCTCGCCTATCGTAGGCTACGTCATCGTTCGGAAGGACAAGTACAGGTAGTTATAATTTACTTTTATTAGTAGTATTTATTATAATATATATATATTTTATATTTTATTATGGTAGTTATTTTTTAGTATAGTAAAACACGATATAGCTAGGGCGTTTCTACGCCGTTATTCTTCTTGCTATAATGGACTGAAACTGAGAATATTCTGTCTTCAGTATCGGATGGACTAAAGTCACAGAGGTGCCAGCACCTGAGACAATGGCGACCATCAGCCACCTGAAAGACAACATGGAGTATCAATTCAGGATAATCGCTGTCAACAAGGCTGGGCCAAGCGAGCCTAGTGACCCATCGCGCCAGATCAGCTGCAAGTCTCGATATGGTAGGTGTAGTCACGGTCGCATAGTCTTAATATATACAATAATCCCTTTATAGATCAGAATTGAAAACTGTAAACGGTTATATGTTGTGTCTAAGACAGGCAGTAGACAAATCCATTTTTAACGGTTCTCGTGTGGGTGAACTTTGCCGACAGCGTGACCTCCTTGCCGACCTTGACACGCACGTCGCTCAGGCTCTTGACCTCGATTTTCGGCGCGACTAGAGAGACGTTAACATGAAGTTATGCGACAGTCAACAGAGTTACGCATGAATATATATATATGTATATATAAGGTGAAAAAACAACGACCGTAATTACTAGTGATTAACGTGTATCATCTTTGATCTCAATTGATATGTAAACAACTGCAGGCGAGCCGGCACCGGACGTCACGTGGTCGTTCAACCACTTCCCTCTGAGCAGCGATCACGCGAGCGAGCGCAGTCGCACGGACGCGAGCGCCGACCTGCGCATCAGGCGAGCGGAGCGCAGCGATGCCGGTGTCTACACGATCACGGTGAAGAACGACACGGGAACGGACTCCGCCAGCGCCTCCGTCATCGTCGTCGGTAGGTGGCGCGACGGTCGCTAGAACGCACAGTCCTTATGCCTCGTGTGTTGCGTTCGCATTAGAAAGATATGCGCGCGCGCCCGTGCGTGCGGGGGTGCGTGTGTGTGTGTGTGTGTGTGTGCGTCTGTACGGATGTGTGTAATATGTTTGCGTATGCGCGTTGTATGTTATTTACTATATATATATACTATATACTATAGTATAATACTATTATATAATTATATACTATTATATATATAATAATAATAGTATATACTTATATAACAGCAGGGCTACTTACTATACGTTCTCGAGGATCTGCACTCAAGTGAACTGCTAATGACTTATTATTTGAACTCAGGCAAACCCTCTACACCTGAGGGCCCACTAGATATCACCGATGTGACGAAGAGCTCAGTCAACCTACGTTGGCGCCTCCAGCGGACAGTGGTGGCATGGAACTATCATACTACTCGTGGAGAAACAGGTACCATCGCAATATTTTTACACATTAAAATTTTTTAATGCAATTAACACAAACAGCAAGCGCTTAATATATAAAAACAATAAAGCATATAATACTAGAGCACTCGGAGAGCACAGACCTCGCGCAAGGCAGCCTAATTCTTCCTGTGAAATGTGCTAAGCTCCACTCCTCACACAATTAATTACAGTGGAAAAATTAATTTAATTAATTAAGTAATTAATTAATTAATTGGATCCGGATCACCACCAAATGTAATCAATTCTAAGTTACCCCATTTCTGACTATCCTGAAAATTTTCTTAATTAATTAATAGTTAATTAATTAATGGATCCGGATCACCACCAAAATGTAATCAATTCTAAGTTACCCATTTCTGAACTATCCTGAAATTTTATTAATTAATGAATGAATTAATTAATTGGATCCAGATCACCACCAAAATCTCATCAATTCTAAGTAAGCCCATTTCTGACGTATCCTGAAAATTTTATGACAATCCGTCCATAACTTTTTCAGTTAGTCTGGTACACAAACCCACAAACCCACAAACCCACAAACCCACAAACCCACAACACAACAAAACAAAACAGTCAAACACACGCCGTGAAAACAATAAACTGGTAATATATAAAAGCAATACAAGCAACATGTTATCTAAACATAACTGAACGTGAGACTCCTCTATAGAGAGTTACGTTTATATTGTGAGCTCCCTTTGCATTATAGCGAAACACGTTAATGTGCCTCATCATACCTCAATACATATGTTACCTACTGTTGCCAAATTTAACATTTTGTTTGTCTGCTCACAGGACCTCGTCCGTGGCACATGGACCGAGGCCGGCAGGGGAAACTCTTGCCAGCTGAAGGTGGGGAAGCTCGATAACAACAAGGAGTACCTGTTCCGCGTGAGGGCTGTCAACTCAGAGGGAGAGTCGGAGCCGCTGGTGGCGAAGGCTCCGATCCTAGCCAAGAACCCATACGGTACTCGCCCGCGTGCCTACGCAGTTCGTATAGCGCCCTCCCTGCAACCGCTGTCAAACGTTTTTAGGCAGCTTCAGTGCGGTATTTTATTAGCGATGGCAAACGCTCCTATTGAAGTCATTTCTTTTGGGTAACTGGAAATAGTTCATAGGAATTTCTGTTTAATAGGTATATTACGTGAAACTGAATGCATCGTAGTAAATGGCTTTACGCAGCCCACAACATTGCGAAGTTTGCGTGTACCTATAGCGTCAATGAAGTTGGCGTCTATCTATATATCGTCACTAAAGTGAGGCGTATGATTACGTGCGCCACAGTCGACACTTCACGCTACAAAGATTTCATTCACGTGCACGTATGAGCTTCAGTGTGAGAGTGGTTGTTACCACCTGCTAGCTAACATATTTTCTGTGCTTCTAGACGAGCCGGATCCACCGGGCGCTCCTGAGATCGTAGACTGGGGTGCTAACCACGCCGACCTCAAGTGGACACCTCCCAAGCACGACGGAGGCACGCCTCTCACCGGCTACAGCGTGGAGAAGAAAGGTACGCTTGTTGTAAACGCTTGCTAGATGTGGGGATGTGAACTCTAAGGAAACGCAGGTTATGCACAAGCGCATGTATTGTCGTAACAGTTACCCGTGGAGATACAGGCACAGAGTGCAACCACGCTGTCAGATTTTTATATTTTGGTCCTCTAGTAAGAAATTAATAGCGCAGCCTGGCCAACTAAGCACTGATTTGGGTAATTAAACATTGTGAGGGTTTCCTACCTTTAAACCTCTCCCTCGTTGGTGCACATGAACTCTGATACGTGGCCACGGAGTCACCTGCCTACAATCAACCATGTCAACCTTGGCGATATTGTTTCGCGTGTAGATAAATACAGCGCCGGATGGAACAAGTCTCTCGACACTCCTCCGTCGCACACACACGGCACCGTGCGCGGGCTGAGAGAGAACCTAGAGTATCAGTTCCGTGTAAAGGCCGTCAACATCGCTGGACCAAGTGCTCCGAGCGAGTCAACGCGCACCCTGGTGGCCAAGCCCCGATACCGTACGCTGATATATAACCGCATATATAGATGGTCATTAGAATAGGTCTTATATAGAACATTGTCAACGATCTAGAGTTTTTGTGATAACAGAATGAAGTTAATATTAATAAATTATTTTATAGATGTAGTATTAATAAGAACTACAGTTTTTGTAATCGGCTATTATTATTACTTTGTGTGCTATGTTGTTGTTGTTGTTGTTGTTGTTTGTGCGTGCGTGCGTGCGTGCGTGTGTGTATAATATAGGATGTAGATGGATCACCTACGTAAAAAGCCATGACATAGAATCTCGTACCGGTGCGCGTTCGCTGACGCGTGAATCGATCGATGTTTTAATTAACCGCTGCGTTTCACTGCGTGCAGTCGCGCCGTCGATCGAGCGCGGTGCGATGCGCAGCATCAAGCTGAAGGTCGGACAGCCGTTCACGCTGTCGGTGCCGTACGCCGCCGAGCCCGAGCCCGAGGTGACATGGAGCAGGGACGGAGAGACGGTCGCCGCCTCGGACACGGTCAGCGTCATGCAGGTGACCAACTCGGCCTCGCTGCAGAATACGAGCGCCCGCAGGACGGACTCCGGCACGTACACGGTGGCTCTGGTCAACAGCAGCGGTCGCGAGACGGCGTCTGCGACCGTCACGGTGACAGGTAGGCGCGAACACTGATGTACATATAACCATATATATAATATAGGGTTATACATAGATCAGTAGCCCCGATGCGGACACACGTCTATATATACGGACGTTGTTATGTTATTCACCGCCTAAAATACCGATGAAGAGCACGTACGCAACGTTGATACGTATATAAAATAACACTTTAAAATTAAATATTTATATATAAAATAAAAATTGTTCATGCCATTGAATTTTTTAAATTATTGAATACATTTTGAATATATTTTAAATATTTAATTACTAATCTTTCATATATCAACAATTATCATTGAACTATTAAAATAGTCCATTCGATCGTTCACTCAGTAGAAGTTGATCGTGTCGGTTGCGTTTAACTGTAACATTTCCGTGAGCGCATCTAGCTAAAGTAGGTTAGGTAAAGTTAGTAAGTAGTTTGGTAATAGGTTTATCACTTTAATTAATGTTGCAGATCGACCTAGCAAGCCCATAGCACCGCTGGTCGTCTCTGACGTCACCAAGGAAACTGTTGTTCTCTCTTGGAAAGCGCCGGAAGACGATGGCGGCGAACCAATCACGTGAGTCTGTTGTTCTTTTGTAAAAAAGCGAGGATTAGAGCTATGTGTGCTTGGTATCCGGTGTGTATTGGCTTGGTCGTCATATTGTGACCTGGAACGGAACTTAGCGCGGCCCGATCATAGATAATGCCTGTGCGCGTGCGTGCGTGCGTGCGTATGCGTGTGTGTGAGCGTGCGTGCGTGCGTATATGAATATATATATATCAATGTCTGTAACCATTCCCTGCCTCCGCAGTGCATACACGGTCGAGATAAAGGACACGAAGAAGTCTAGCTGGACAACGGTCAGCAAGACGGTCAGCACCACCACCTACCAGGTGACCCGACTGACGGAGAAAGCTCAGTACGACTTCCGGGTCACGGCCGAGAACATTTGTGGGTTGAGCGAACCCCTCACCACCACAGAACCAATGCTCGTGAAAAACCCATTCGGTAAGACACCAGTATTAGTAATATAAGTATTAGGCTTTTAGAAATATTAGTATTTAAAAAATGTATACACTCATGTTGTAACTATATTTGAAAACATGTAGTACACATAAATCTGTATACTGTTTATCGTGAATTTACACCGGAGTCGTGAACTCTTCTAGACGAACCCCAGAAACCGGGAAGACCTTCCATCAAAGAGGCTGACACGAATCGAATGGATATCGTATGGACGCCACCTTCCAGCGATGGAGGAAGCCCCATCACCGGCTACAGCGTGGAGAGAAAGGACGCCCACAGCGTTCGATGGGTTAACGTCACAAGACATCCTATTAAGGTAATAGCACTATAACGTATAAATAATATATTAATTATATTGTAATAAAAAAAAACTTTCTTCATTAATTAATAAAGATATTTAATTATTATAATTTTTATTATTATATTTATTAAAAAATAATTATCAATTTATAATTATTAAAATCAATTAGAACAAAAGGAGATTTCAAACGGATTTCCTAATTAAACACAAGTTATTAGACCAGCTTCACCTCTCATATGAATGCCCTTATATCAAGTAATTCGCATGTATATAAGGAATTACTCTTCCTACGCCATGACAACAATTTGGCTTAACTCGAAGCCTGGGTTTCTGATGCACTTGGTACAGGAGCTGGAGTTCTCGGACACTAGCGTGAAGGAGGGAGCGGAGTATCAATACAGGATTATAGCTATCAACGCTGCTGGTCCCAGCCAGCCGAGCAGCCCGTCTCACACGGGCGTTGCTAAGCCACCTTACGGTAAAGAGTCTCCGTAAATAGCCATGGAAATCATATACAATCGTGTGGCTTTCCGCTAAACTTTAGCAATTTGATCAAAAATGAATCTGAAAAATCAAATAAAAATAAACCCCTTCACAAACACGCATAATATATATGGTGCTGTCCTGTTGTGTGATGTGGTGCGCCGTGCGTGCGTGCGTGCGCGTGCGTGCGTGCGTTCGCGTGCGTGCGTGCGTGCGTGCGTGCGTGCGTGCGTGCGTGCGTGCGTGAGTGTGTGTGTGTATATATATATATATACTGGGTGTGTTTTTCAGTTGCACCAGGTCAACCTGGCACCCCACTGATAGACTTTGTGGATGAAAGTCACGTGGAGATAAGTTGGAAAGCACCTAGAGATGATGGTGGCGCCCCCATCCTAAACTACCTGGTGGAAGGCAAAGAAAGGTAAGCCAATTTAGTTTTATACGATTCACCCTTTTGCAATATATCACTGTTCATGTGACTATATCACCATACGTTACGTTATACCCGTTGTTATATGCCACAGTTATCGAGTGATGGTTTAAACAATTCTTATGAATTTGTGAAATAAATGACAAGAACTTAAATTGCTATTATTTGCCTTTTGTTGCTCACTCATGATATCTAATGGAATGCCACCGCCCCACGTATAATCGTGAATGTGTAATAGACTACATATACGTACACTCTACTGACACAGCATTGGTATACGTCACTCACTGCTCATCCGTTGCAGGTACGTCTCATACTGGTCGAAGATGCTCAACGTGCCAGCAGATCATACGAAGGCGTCCATCTTGGATGTGGTCGTTGGCAGATCGTACGTGTATCGCGTGACGGCCGTCAACAAGGCAGGGCCCGGAGCTCCGAGCGACTCGTCCGAGAGCGTCGAAGTCAAGCCTAAATTCCGTAAGTTGACCCGAGTTACGTCGCGAGATTTAGTTGACCGGAGTTACGTAACAGGATTAAGTTGACAGAGTTACGTCAGGAGATTAAGCTGATTTGAGTTACGGCACTAGATTAGGTTGAACCGAATTACGTCACGAGATTATGTTGATCAGCGCTACGTCACGAGATTAAGTTGACCGTGGTTACTGCACGAGAAGTGAAAGTGAGAGTGAAGCGTGGTTGCGCTCGAGCGTAGAGCTGTCCTGTCTGGCATGAGCTGCACTTCGTGCGCATGTAAGCGATCGCTTAATTTGTAACATCGGGTGATATATGCAACGTTAATAACACTGCTGCTTTTGTTGACATCTCACAGTTGCACCCTTCATCAACAAACACGCCATGAGCGACATCAGACTAAAGGTTGGCAAGACGATTCAGTTCGAAGTACCTATAGGTGGAGAGCCGCCTCCAGAGGTGACCTGGTCCATCAATGGGCAGACAGTTAGCCCTTCACTGAGAACGTCCGTAAAAACTACCGACAAGGTAAAATGTTAATTAACAATTACTGTAGTCTAGTTTCTATTCAACCCAGATTTACTGTTACTCGTTAACACAAATGGTAGCATGATAGTACATACTACAAATTTCGCGAGTCCGTAAAGTCAAGTGTTTTAGTTTAGGTTCTATGTGTCTATTTTAGTTAGAATGATCATAGTCCTTTTACATTGCTGATTAGGCTACTGGTATTTATTTGATTTTTTTTTCTTGCAGTCTACGACCTTTGTCACGAAACTGGCAGAGAGAGCAGACAGTGGGGCGTATACACTTACAGTGAAGAACGATTCTGGAACGGAAAGTCACAGCGCTAAGGTCACCGTTTTGGGTGAGACAGAATTGATTAGACTATTGTAGATTTGATCGTAGTTATGCACACTGTTCATAGTATATTCATGTTAATGTTAAAATGTTAAGATCTATGTATAATGCCCCGCGCATCTACGTAAGTGCGTTACACTGGCACTGAGCTTACGTAAATGGTGAAAATGCCGATTTAACTAGGACACTTCTCACTTTTCACATCTCAGGCAAACCGTCGAAGCCTCAGGGTCCGCTAGACGTCTGCGATGTTACTCCCGAGACGGTAATGTTGCTATGGAGACCACCCGAGGATAATGGTGGCACTAAGATCAAAAACTACCTCGTGGAGAAGTGTGACGTTGCACGCGGCCACTGGCAGCGGGTCGGGGATACGAACGAGTGTACGATCCAGGTAAGGTCGTTGTCGCTAGGTGGTAGGTTATTGTTGAGGGAAGGTTATTGTTGGTTGGTTGAAAATTCATTGTTGGTGGGTTGAAAGGTTATTGTTAGTAGGGTAGAAGGTTATTGTTGGTGGGTTGAAAATTCATTGTTGGTGGGTTGAAAGGTTATTGTTAGTAGGGTAG
>NW_014577061.1:1471787-1484570 GCF_000485595.1 Priapulus caudatus | reverse complement strand
GACGACACGCTTGTCGAGCCTGATCGGCTGGCCGTCGATGCTCCACAGGATGTCCGGCATGGGCTCGCCGACGAACGGCACGTCGAGGTAGAACGACTGGCCGGCGCGCACGCGGACGTCCGGCAGGATGGCCTTGCCGACCTTGGGCGCGACTGCGGTGAAGATGCATGCAGACGTATTAGTCCGCATAGCTGGTTTATGGTAGCGCCGTTTACAACGACAACTAAAACAACACCACCAGCAGCAGCAGCAACAGCAACAATAACAACAATGACAATATTATTATTATTATTATTATTATTATTAACAACAACAACAACAATAACAACAACAACAACAACAACAACATAGCACCCAAAGTAATAATAATAGCCGATTACAAAAACTGTAGTTCTTATTAATACTACATCTATAAAAATAATTTAATCTCGTTGGTGGCTATGCTGACTAATACGTCTGCTTGCATCTTCACCGCAGTCGCGCCCAAGGTCGGCAAGGCCATCCTGCCGGACGTCCGCGTGCGCGCCGGCCAGTCGTTCTACCTCGACGTGCCGTTCGTCGGCGAGCCCATGCCGGACATCCTGTGGAGCATCGACGGCCAGCCGATCAGGCTCGACAAGCGTGTCGTCGCCAAGAACAGCGACAGCGAGACGGTGCTCACCAACCACAAGTCGATGCGCGAGGACTCGGGCACGTACATGCTCACGCTGAGCAACAGCTCGGGTCAGGACAAGATCACGTGCAACGTTGCCGTGCTCGGTGAGTCACGAGTCATTCTACTGCTGACGGAGGACGGGGGGAGGAGACTCTACGTGTATAGTTTTGGTGGGGTATTTGGTGCTGATGCGGTGAGGATGGTGTATTTTATGTTGATGATTTGGTTCTGATTGATGGTGTATTTAACTCCAACTGACGGAGGAGCGGTATATATACTAAATAGGCATAGCCTGCGTACAACTAATTATTCAACATGCTTATATGACATTGAAATCGACCTCCTACGCTAGCCATATGTCGGTGTCCATGCCACCAAAGCAGAAGATAACCGTCTCCGCGCGATGTGTTTTTCTAGACAAGCCCAGCCCGCCACGAGGACCGCTTCAGGTATCCGATCTCACCAGCAGCAGCTGCTCGTTGTCGTGGCAACCGCCGGAGGATGACGGCGGCGCCGAGGTGTCCGCCTACACGGTCGAGAGGCGAGATTCGAAGAAGGATCACTGGGTGACGGTCAGCAACTACGTGACAGCTCCCAACTGCAACGTCACTAAGCTGAAGGAGGGCAGGGAGTACGAGTTCCGCGTGATGGCCGAGAACATGAACGGCCTCTCAGAGCCGCTGACAACGACGGAGACGGTGCTAGCCAAGAATCCATACGGTAGGCGGCCGCGCGCGTCTGCGCGTTATCTCGCTACAGGCATGACCTGCGTGATGTCGTTCTCGTCGTGTTCTCGTTCCTGTTGTGTTCTTGTTCTCCGACTACTACAACAACAAACATATCATTAGTAAACAGCATATTGATATACGATACTTTGCGCAGGCGACATGAGACCGGGGAAATATCACATCTAGCATTCAAGTTGAATGCAGCAACCGTGAAGTCAGTTTTGTGCATCTCCCATAACAGTTTTTTGCGATAATTTCGGTATCAGGGGGCGTGCGATTAATCAGATCATTACTGACTTTCGACATAATTCTTGCACCACGCTCTGTTTCTTGTATTTAAAAAAAATAATATCTCCACGTGTGTATGCGTGTGTGCGTGTATTTGTGGGGGAGGCTACACTCGCTATGGGCGGACCGTAGTAATAGTCTGAAAGTGTAATGACATGCGTGCTAGCCGTGCTCCTATATCTCCACGTATCCTACAATACCTATCCACAGACGAGCCGAGTGCTCCCGGAAGACCGGAGATCATGTCGTTCAGCAGGACTGCCATCGAGTTGTCGTGGACGCGGCCTCACAGTGACGGAGGCAGCGCCATCGTCGGCTACATGATCGAGAGGAGAGACACGAAGGGCAACACGTGGAGCGCAGTCACCCGCCAGCCGACACGGGACTGTCGCCACATGGACATGACCGTCAGGGACGACTATACGTACGAGTATCGCGTGGTGGCAATCAATGCTGCCGGACCCAGTCCACCCAGCCAGCCATCGAAGCCTGCCACAGCCAAGCCGCAGTTCGGTACGTGGTAATATCGGCCCGTGGTTTTAGTAAAAGTTATTGCCTATACCGTGAAGCATGATAACCCGTGATTTCCTCTTTCCTTGCTATAGTCTGGCCTGCTATAGTTTACATTGGTAGCGAATTTACATTTGCTATCGCCGATGATTAATATGGCTGGCAGCGTGCACATAGATGTTAACTAGTTATTTATCGATATCGTTTTTTATTATCGATATTAGCGTAGCGTAGGAGATATAACTGAATGTAACTGGCCAGCCAACATTCGAACAAAATGCAATTTATTTCCTCAAAGTTAACAACTGTAAAAACAAACACAATAGCAAGAGGCACCATACAAATGTTATGCGACCCATTAACTGCGCAACATTTTCCTCCAACCGTATGCTAATTATATAAAAGCCGAACCGATTGTTCTTGCGTACGAACAGAGTATTTACTTTGTCTTATGTGGTTATTGTTAAGTATATCAATGGCCAGGCTAACACTATAGAGAACTGATTGGCGCATTCCTATTACATCTGCAGAGAAGCCCAGACTCTTCATCTTATCAAAGGATATTCGTCTGCGAGTTGGCGAAGATCTAAATCTGAAAATCGCAATCACGGGTGCTCCTACACCAGATGTCGAATGGAGGAAGAACGGCGAGGTATACGTATGGTCAATTGTCTCTCATGTGACACTACCTGTGAAAACCTGCATTCGAAATATATGCGCCCGTTGTCAGGAACATCATAAATAGATCCTGACTGCCTAAAATGTCTAAAATCTCCTATGCGCGACACTTCGCTCCCGAAATTCTGATACCGTTGACTTGTGATGTCGCGCATTCACTTATCTTATGCTCTCGCTGATGACGCTGCCACCCCCCAGCGTTCAATTACTGAACTAATTCATAAACTACATCTATTAATTCATCATCATAATAAATTGTTTTGTATGGATCGTCATCGTCGCATTTATCATCCCCGTTATTATTATATTGTTATATATTATACTGTTATATGCGTGCTTGTTTTTTTCGAATTCAGGTACTGCCCGTGTCTAATCGGCTTCAGCAAGACGTGGCGGAGACGAGTGTGACGTTGATGATACCAAAGACAGAGCGGTCCGACAGCGGCAAATATGACGTTATTCTCACCAACAGCTCCGGCGGCGATACTGGCCAAATCAGCGTTCTCGTGCTTGGTAGGCACAAATGTTTACGTTTTCATAGCCTCTACATTAGAACCGATTTTTATCTGGATTACGTTTATCATCGTAGATTTACCGGCTGTATTTCACCCACACACAATCCCGTGCGTTCATGCATTTGCGCCAGAATGCTAATGCTTACGTTTCCCGTCCTCAGACAAGCCAGGCATACCCCGAGGTCCGCTAAAGGCGGCAGAAATCACCAAGAACTCCGTTACTCTTACATGGCACCCTCCGGATGACAACGGAGGAATTGACGTCACTGGTAAGACACGTTTACCGTCTGTTTTTTTCTTGAATCTTATACTCCGTTGAATTATTAATGTGCAAATTCACAATTGTCTGAATGAGAGTCATGCGTGTCCAGCGATGTTTTGTTTGTATAGAATGAATTTACCATCGTCATTCGTCACTTCCTTATTAACGAAGCGCTTAGAAAGTGTAATATTTTGCCTATATTCGTACACTTTCCTCTTCGAATTTATGTTGTGGCTTTTATTCTCTGCTATCCGTATATACGTGCGTGCGTACATAAGTGCAGTCGATATATAATCTGTAGATTAATATTAGTAAGATAAACATTAAATTAAACACTGAAGTATAATTATGTAGCCATTCCACTACTACACTGATCTCATCACTTCTTTATCATTATTATTATTATTATTATTATTATCTCTGATAATCATTATCATCGCCTCTCTGCGACGTCACGCTGCGACGTTTTCGGAGCATTTTCATTCTTCGTCGTTCTTATTTCTGCGTTCTTTGACCTTCGACCTCTGAACTCGCCTTGCATTCACTCTGTAGGCTATGTCATCGAGCGTTATAACGCGAACAGTGGCAAGTGGGCGAGAATGCCGGGCAGCGTGTCCGTGCCGAAGATTAACATTAAGAAGCTGGAGACGAACCACAGCTACTTGTTCCGCGTGCGCGCCGAGAACTTGTACGGCCTCAGCGAGCCGCTAGAGGGCACCAGCTTTGTCGCCAAGAGTCCATACGGTAATTATCCGCGTTTGTTGTTGGCGTTCTTTGCGCGTGTTGTTAGAATAAATACTGACATCAATAATGAATAATTAATAACCAATAATTAGCAATGAACACATCGGGGCAGGACTATCGCAATTTAACCATAATGAACAAAAATAGAAGAAAATCACAAAAGCCCATCTTCAAAGAATATCTTCTATAATATGCTAAAATACACATGCAATGATGCAATAATTTTTTTTATATAGTAAGCTTATCTCATACACATATATATTGTAAACGCTATACGCCCGCTAACTCTTGCAGACCCGCCAGGACCACCTACTCAACTAGACGTCACCGACTATGACATGTACAACGTCAGTCTGAAGTGGAAGGCACCGAAATCCGATGGCGGAAACAGTATCACCGGTATGTATAAACTTGACATCGTGGAAACTAATTTCAATCTAACATGGAAAATAATGAAAAACATCCAAATGAAAACCACAAATATTAAAAACTGTACCACAAACAACGACGCAATTTCGACAAACTGTGTTTCGACAAATCTCTTTGTATCTCTTTGTAAGAATAACGTATATTCGTGGCCTCGATCCGATGTAGCACTGCACGAACTCTTGGTGAGCGTTGTATAGACGTCTTCTGTCGCTAACAGGTTACATAGTGGAGAAGCACACGGTCGGCTCTTTAGACTGGATCAAGGCCACTTACAACCCGATCAATGCCCTGGAGTACACGGCGTCGGGGCTCGTCCGCAACCAGGAGTACGCGTTCCGCGTGATGGCCGTCAACGCTGCAGGACCCGGCGAACCAAGCAAGCCGTCACAGAAGGTCGAGACCAGGGTCAAGACATGTGAGTAAAATAGATCTTTTAACTAGTCTTTAAAACATATGACTGGGATATAACGATTATTACCGACATTTATTCATTGATGTCATCAATATGAAACCAGCGTGTTTGTCACGAGCTGATCACGTGATTGCTCGCTTGCAGATCCACCGGACGCGCCAAGCAACCTCACAGTCGACAAGATCACAAGACACTCTGTGACACTCTCCTGGGAGAAGCCGAAGAAGGACGGAGGCAGCCGCATCACGGGTTACTTCGTAGAAAGCAAACGCCGCGGCAAGGAATGGGCGCAGTCCAAAAGGTAAGCGCTAGCTCGAAGCGCACAAAGGCCATCTCAATCTATTACTGTCGCATCGATAGCATACATCAAAGCTATTTTCATTTCATCATAATATTTAGGAATATTAGGATATATTTTATAATTTAATAACAATGTGCATCGTTTTTAACGAACCTTTTATGCATTGATAGTTACATTGATAGTTTGCAACAGCAATGCTAACAGGTCGAATTTATGAACATGACTACGTGCGAAGTGGAGGCCTGAATTGTCTTTACAAAACATAGTTGCGCTGTACTACCCCACGTGTGTGCGATCAGCTTATGATTTGATACGTCATAAAGATGGTATAGTCAGCGACGAGTTCACGAGATTTATTTGTGAAATATTCATACGCGGTATGTCACTGTGTATAATCTAGGTACCCCGTGTCCGGAGAATCGTTCACCGTATCCAACCTACCAGAGGGCGACGTGTTCATGTTCCGCGTGTGTGCTGAGAACGAGGCTGGTCACGTGTCCGAACCGTGCAGGCCTACAAGTAACATCGAAATCGTCGATCAGCCCGGTAAGCTATCATAACCCACGTCAACGCACGGACGCAAGCACACGGACGCACGCACGCACGCACACGGGCGCACACACGCACGCACACACGCTCGCTCGTATATATATATATATAGCAGTCAACTTTTTCATTCTCTTGTGAATATTTTGAGAAGAATCTGATGAAAGCTAGCGTCATGCGTAGAATAGCTAAAGAATTTTTGGCGTATTGTAATTGTATAATCTGTTATAACAATCTTTATACTATATGTTTTGAAGCATTAGAGAGTACTGTAGTTTCTGTAGCATATTTTTGCCTGCATTCATTATACTAATTAAACAAGTAATAGAGCGAGGAGTTTCATGAATAATTGTGTTGAAAAGGTTGTAAGTAAAATACTTTTATAGCCTGTTGCAAACAGTACGGTTTTTTATTATTTATTCATCACTATTATTTTTTATTATTATTATTGTTGTTATTGTAATTGTCATTTTTAGGTGTTATTTATAGCACTTTTGCTACTGGATTTACCGCGTCTCTTTGTCTAATCGCCATACCATGCAATCGATTATCTATTTTCACCGATGCAGAAACGCCAAGGATCGATCGCTCTTCGCTGAAAGACATCAAGGTGAAGGCCGGCTATCCCTTCAGCCTGGACCTGTTCTACAGCGGAACGCCCAGGCCGGAGGTGGAGTGGCACTTCTGCGGCTCACACATCCTATCGACGGGCCAGTGCGAGATTCGCACCGACGACCTGTCGACGCACCTGACAGTGCATAGCGCCAAGCGTGGCGACAGGGGACAGTACGCCGTGCATCTACACAACGACTCCGGCAGGGACTCGGCTGAGTGCAACGTCACGGTCATCGGTACGTGAACAACTCAAATCTCGTAGTTTCGACGTTACTTCGACGCCCGCTGGAAAATATTTAATTACAATAATTAATATTTACGAAATATCCAACGATGAAATATGCTGTTTTGAGGATTTGAGGTTGATCTAGCAGTAGTAGTAGTAGTAGTAGTAGTAGTAGTAGTAGTAGTAGTAGCAGTAAAAAAAAAAAAAAAAAAAAAAAAAAAAAAAAAAAAACAAAAAAAGCAGTAGCCAGTTAGCAGTAGCAGTAGCGCAGTAGCAGTAGACAGTAGCATTAGCAGTAGCAGCAGCAGTAGCAGCAGCAGTAGTAGTAGTGCGTGCGCGTGCGGTTGTCGGTAGGTTGCGGTTGCGGATATTGTGGATGACGTGGGGAGAGAGGTAGCGTTGATCATCGCTCGTTGTTTCAGACGTGCCAGCTGCACCCGATGGACCGCTGCACGTGTCGGACGTTACGAAGACCAGTTGTGTGCTGTCGTGGAAAAAGCCCAAGGATGACGGCGGTTCCGACATTACGTACGTCCTCGCAGTCCCGCTAAGAATGTCTCTCCGCGCAGAATCAGCGCCATCTACAGCGATATTTATGTCAGGCGTTTTCGGCTCATTATACCGCGTGCACGGGCTGCCTGACGCTTTCTCATTACAATATGCAATTACAATATCCTCTCCTGCCAATGTTCAATTATATTCATATTCGCTGCTTTTTGCCAAGATTTATCGTGCAAGTATAATAAAAATACGTTGTTCTCAATACGATATGTTATTACAATATCCTCTTCTGTCAATAATCTATAATGTCACATGCACGATGTATCGTGCGAGTATAATAAAAATGTGTTATTCGTTTGCAGTTCCTACGTTGTGGAAATGAAACGAGCGAAGAAGGAAACGTGGACCGGAGTGAGTAACTACGTGTCCGACACCTCGCATAAGGTGACCAAGCTGAAGCCAGGCGTCAAGTACGACTTCAGAGTGATGGCAGAGAACATCAACGGTTTATCGGAGCCGCTGGCCACGGAGAAAGCGACGTTGGCAAAGAACCCATACGGTATGAGCGTCAGGATTATCCTACAGCACAAGTCTTCCTCAATCAACTACTATACACGTATATAGATAATAGATAACACATGGTACAATATATAACATGACGCACACACGCACACTCACACGCACACGCACACGCACACGCACACACGCGCGCGCACACATATATGAAAATATTATTATGAGATATTGATATCACGTTCCCGATTATTAAGGCCCCGATAGGCTTACACGCAGTCACAGAAAAAACCACACCGTTAAAACTTCTTAGTGGAGAATATGATTCTTCGTAATACTGGTCTTAATCGGTTCGTAATACTGGTCTTATCTATAATCGGCAACGAGTCGAACGACGAAGTAACTACGCATGAGCGAGCTTGCAACGCACTCGCAAGGAGGGTTGGCTTGTTTGTTGAAGTGTTCTTTCATCGCTCATTTCAGAGGAGCCTAAAGCACCAGGGAAGCCAGAGATTGTTAGCTTTGACAAGACTTTCATTTCATTGGAATGGACAGCACCAAAGAGCGATGGCGGCAGCCCCATTCTGGGCTACACAATTGAACGCAAGGACAAGAAGGGCGTTGCCTGGACATTCATAAGCAGATCCCCGCAAAAGGTTGGTAGATATCGCTTATTCGAAAATCATAATTCATACTATGTCAAAGATAACTTGTAATATGATTTTTGGCATATATATATATATATATATAGATAGATATATCAGGGGTCAGGGGTGAATAATGTCGACACAGGTAATGTTCAGTTGAGTCAAACTATAGATTATTTACCCTTTATATATATATATATATATATATATATATTAATATATATATATATATATATATAAAAGAAAGCATGCACGCACACAGCACACGTGCACATGCGCGCGTCATTATTGCACCATTCTTATATATGTAACGTACGGAAAATGTTTGCAGGAATGTGATTATAGAGATGAGAACGTGCGTGAAAGATGCGACTACATGTACCGAGTATATGCCGTGAACGCGGCAGGCCCCAGCCCGCCTAGCGAGCCTTCAATTCACGTCACCGCAAAACCAGAGTTCGGTAAGCCTATTCTTCTCATCGTGTACGCGTACTATGCGTACTAGTAAAAATACTGGTTATATAACCGCACATGCGACTCTAATATTTGTACTCCGCATATTCAACGCCCACTGTTAACGAGAGCGAATCTCCTGTAGTGACTGCGTGCTCATTATGGTCTGTTCGACGAATCGTGCAGAGAAGCCGCAGATTCATCTGGATGCTGTGCTCGGCAAGGACATCAAGGTGCGCGCAGGCGACCCGATCGACCTCAGCGTTCGCATCTCCGGCTCTCCGGCTCCCAAGGTCACCTGGCAGAAGGATGGAGCGACCATGCGCAATACGGAGCGCGTGACGATCAACGTCGGCGAGACGTACGCTAAGATGTACATCAGCCCCGCGCAGCGCGACGACACCGCCCCCTACCAGCTAACGATCGAGAACAGTCAGGGCAAGGAGACGGCTCAGTTCAACGTCATTGTCGTCGGTCAGTGTTCATCACGATAGCTTGGCTTCGTGTGCCAGTCTGTGCGCGTGTTGTCAATTGATGCAAATAACAGCGTTCAATGTGGGTTCGAGCTTTCATCAAACCGTAAGAAAGTTATGATAGGAGTTTTCGTTTCGAACTTTATTCATATCTGTTCGTAACTAATGTCTGTAATGTCTAGTAAAGGCCTGGCCCACCCAGTGTAAACCGCATGCTTGTTCTGTTGTGCTACTCGGCGACATTCTTAAGTGTTTGTTTGTCATCATTCATGAAAAAATTTCTGAAAAAAACAAGATCAGAGAAACATTTTATAGGCCCCTCAGTACAACGGTTGCTCGAGATGATAATATAATTGAATTACGTAAACGACATTGTAAGTAAGAACTATATTTCCTTTTTTAGACAAACCCGAAGCTCCGGAAGGACCTCTAACTGCCAGCAATGTTACGAAGAACACTGTGACACTACACTGGAAGCCACCGGCTGACAACGGTGGTGTCGATCTCACCGGTATGATATCACAACGCAACCACTTACCGTACATCGTCACCTTATAGCAGACGAAACACTAATCTTAACGCCGAACATAAAATCCCATCAAGAACACATAAATCCTATATAGGCTTATAGTTGTAGCCCGTATATAGGGTTTATATCCTCGTGATCCCATGTCTATTTGCACCCCGACACGGCTAACGCCGAACATATAATTCCCATTAGGAGCATATAAACTATATATATGTTTTTAGCCATAGCCTTATATACGGTTTACATGATTTTGACACCATGTATTCTTACCCTCCTTCCCCCACCATCACCCCACTCACCACCCGACAGCAAGATGGAGTGGATTCTACGATGGCTGCCATCTTTCTGGTCACGTGGTCGAGCACCAATGCCATATATTATGTATAATATATACGAATCATGTGTTCGGCGTTATAATTACCATCATCGACATATTAATTATATAGGGTTATAGATATAGTCCTGTATGGCGTTTACATGCTTTGGACCCCATATATCCTTAACCAAACCCACCCAACCGCATGATGGGTGGATTCTAAGATGGCAGCCATCTTTCAGGTTACGTGGTCGAGCGCTACGACAGCAGCCGCGATCGCTGGACGCGCATGTCCGGTGTCGTCAGCCACCCGAAGCTGACCATTAAGAAGCTGCAGCCGAATGCCAGCTACCTGTTCCGCGTGCGCGGTGAGAACATCTACGGCATGGGCGAGCCCCTGGTCGGACAGACCTTCACCGCTAAGGACCCGTACGGTGAGTGAGAGCCGCTGCAGGCGCCCCCACCTCGATGACCTACCGTAGAACGTACCTGTACATATACTGTAGATAAACTGTAGACATACTGTAAAACATTCTCGATTGTGCATGCATGGCTTCAGCATAATGTGTCGCCGAGCAGATGTTTTACTAGAACTGCTCCATGTACTAGTATCTGGAGTGGATGAATAGAGGACTCGATCTAGGAGAGGTTGATAGGAGATTCGTGAATAGGAGAATATCTCTATTTGCGTACTCTACTAATATATCTTCTAGGTGTGCAGAATTAAGATTCATAGACTCCGTGGTTGCGGAATAAATCAATCGAAAAGCGATTGCAAATGAATTCAGTCGTTCATGCTGCATATTGGACTACAACGGCGTTATTAAACGGCGTTCTACGCAGTCATGTGAATGTATTTATGCGTCCAGATACACCTGTTATTGAAAATGTTATCGATTATTTGATTAACTAAACACGCAGACATTTTTACCCATATGTTACTTTAACACTTCCACTGCATTCACTACATATCAACGTGCTACACCTTGAAAACAGATATAAGATGCTAGATACGTTAGCTACTATTCCTACCTAGCTATGTCTTCGACGTGGTTTCGTATATTGGCTGCAGACCCACCGGGCCCACCGACTACGCCTGACATCACGGACGTTACGTCATCAGCAATCACGATCCGATGGAAACCACCACTAAAGGACGGCGGCTCTAAACTCATAGGTATCTATTCATAAAAACCGTAATATATATTCAATAAAATTCATAATCATATTCATAAAAACCGTAATCTCATTAGAATTTTTAATTCGACATTATATAGATGATATATGATATGTGCGGAATGCACGTGCACAACGCAGCATCTTATTATTCTACTAGTAATAACTGCTGCAGATATATATATACGGCGCGTATATCTCACACGTATCGAGGATAGGTATCTCACACGTACTCTCGCCGCCATTACACAACCTACGCGTTACATGCTACGTGCTACACTGCTAACAACACCGCGTCTTCCCACGCACGCTCACACGCAGGCTACACGATCGAGCGACGCGTGAAGCACATGATCGAGTGGACGTCGTGCAACAAGACTCCGCACACGACGTCGACGTACCAGGCGACGGGCCTCATCGACGGCACGGAGTACGAGTTCCGCGTGACGGCCGTCAACGCTGCAGGGCCAGGAGAACCCAGCCTGCCGTCCAAGCCCGTAGTGGCAAAGAACCCGACGAGTGAGTGCCTACTGACCCTTAGTCTATCTAATTAATATCTAAATGATTAATCAAAATCTATCATTATTAATCTGAGCATGTATACCATTAATCTATCTATAGGCATCTATAGCAGCGTTTTCGCCGATTTCCGCCGTAGTAAAATTACTTGTAGTTTGCCTTCTGGTTCATCGATGACGGAACTTGATCTGTGGATCTGCGTAGATCCGGCATCTTTGTTGAGACTCCTAGCTCACCTTATATTAGCGAGCGCGTACTCTGATACTCCTATACTCTGTACCTGGTACGTCGTGCGGCAGGATGACCAACTGACGCGACATTGGCAATAAAATACCGGTTACCATTTCTGAAGCTCTTACTTACTGTGTGATTGCGTCACAGGTGTACCGGAACCGCCGGTCAACCTGCAGGTAGAGAAGGTTGGATCTACCTTCGTCACGCTATCCTGGTACCGACCGCGACGCGATGGTGGCAGCAAGGTACGTTGTTTTCCAGCATAGCATAGCATTGTATAGCATAGCATAGTATAGCATAACATAGCATAGTATAGCATAGCATAGCATAGCATATCATAGCATAGCATAGCATAGAATATAATTGCAGAGCATAGCATAGCGTAGCATAACATAGCATAGCGTAGAATAAAATAGCAGAACATAGCAAAGCAGAGCATAACACAGCACAGTACAGCACAGTATAGTATAGAGCATAGTACAGCATAACATAGCATAGCATAGCATAGTATAG
>NW_014577061.1:1464333-1468069 GCF_000485595.1 Priapulus caudatus | reverse complement strand
TTCTCCCAAAACCTAGTTTCTTGATCACATTGCTGCGCGGTTATAGGGCTAGAAACCAGGTTTCGTTCTCCCAAAACCTAGTTTCTTGATCACATTGCTGCGCGGTTATAGGGCTAGAAACCAGGTTTCGTGCTCACAAAACCTAGTTTCTTGATCACATTGCTGCGCGGTTATAGGGCTAGAAACCAGGTTTCGTGCCACGAAACCTAGTTTCATGGCAAGAACCCTGGTTTCTTGAGCAAGAAACTAGGTTTTGTGAGCACGAAACCTGGTTTCGTGCGAGGAACCGTGGTTTCTCGAATTATGATACAAATGGCTTGCCATAAGCGTGCGCTTATCGCAATTCCATCTCAATGATAGACACGCATCTTACTTTGTTAATTCTTCTTCACCGCTTCCCACTTTAGTCTGTCCCCTTTATTATTTTGGCACCGACGTCATCTGTCATTGTTCCGTACGTGGTCCCCTTCAGAGAAACCGTTCGTCGAGGTGGGTGGACTCAGAGACATCGTCGTCAAGGCTGGACAGGAATTCAACATCACGGTTCCGTACAGCGGCTTCCCGCGGCCGGCGGCCGTCTGGGAGCGGCACGGACAGCAGATAGAGCGTTCCGAACGCGTCATCATGGAGGTGAGTTCATGCTTCACGGAGGAAGTCGCTGCATCAACAACGAACCTAGTGTTGGTAATCATTGCTAATAATACAGACGTGTTAACGGCAGCGCCGGCCTATTCCGCTACGATTCGTGATTCGACCTGCAGAAAAAATGGATCGAATCAACTAACAATCGATTACGTGCGTGCGTAATCGATTTAAGAATCGATCCTGTATACGCTTTCTGGGTCGCTGCCACTCACGCCATGCTTGCGGGCTTTCGTGCTGCTCACAGATGACGGGTACGGAGTGCATTCTGGACACGATTCGCGCCGAGGGAGGAGACAGCGGCTCGTACCGCCTCACGCTCACCAACCCGTCCGGCTCACACAACGTCAGCGTCAACGTGACCGTGCTGGACCGACCAGGCCCGCCCGAGGCGCCGCTCAGAGTCACCGACATCGATGCCGACGGCTGCACGCTGTCATGGATGCCGCCGCGCGAGGACGGAGGAGATCGGGTGCGTAGTGCGCATGCGGGTGCAATGGAAATTTTTATATGGTGTAGTTTAGAATTATTGGCAGTGCACCAAGCGCCAGAGTAGTTTGGTATAGCAATGCTTTGATTTCCCTTACATTTCTTGTGGATATTACTAAGCTATTATATATTGTATACCTACATGCATAATAAGCAATTCCATAAATTTCCAACTAATCATAATAATAATATTAAATAAATAACCACAAATGGAAATTGAACTGTTGTTGCCTGCACTGTTATGACAAATGCACATTTGACTTCCTATTCATCTTTTTCTGGCTTTTGTAACTGCCCATGTCAACGCACTCACGGCGCTGTTGCCAACTGTGCACGCACTGCGTAGCTGCTAACCCGCTAAGATGCATTAGCACATACTACATGTACTACACTACGTAACTGCTGTAGTATAAAATCGCACGTTCATGAGCTATATATTCTATAATCTTCTATAATTTTCACATCGGAATAGACTAACTTAAAAAATGGTAAATTGAATTGGAGAATAAAACGGTTCCGGCTTATTTATTTCTCACTCACATGCATAAAAGCTGTGATAGATCATCTTTATAAACCACACGTATACAGGTTTCGAGCTACACGGTTGAGAAGAGGGAGGGTTACGGCGAGTGGACGAAGGTGAGCAGCTTCGTCGCGGACACGGTGTGCCGCGCGCGCAGCCTCAAGACGGGCGCGCAGTACGAGTTCAGCGTGCGCGCAGAGAACAGCTACGGCATCAGCGACCGCCTCGTCACCGACAAGCTCGTCGAGATCAGGAGTCCTTACGGTAGGAACACTGCAGCTGCGCAACGTAGGATTCACCTAGCTTAATGTCACTTAGCTGAGCTTTGCTTAGTTGCTGGGTTTCACCTAGCTTACTTTTATTTAGTTGGTGGGCTTCAACATAGCTGAGCTTCACTCAATTGTTTTGATTTACTTAGCTGTGCTTTACTTATCTGGGCTTTACTTAGCTGTGCTTTACTTTCTTGGGCTTCATTTAGCTGGACTTCGCTTAACTGGGCTTCACTTAGCTGCATGGGCTTCACTTAGCTGGGCTTCACTTGGCTGGGCTTCACTTAGCTGGGCTTCACTTAGCTAGGCTTCACTTAGCTATAGAATTGCAGAGCATAGCATAGCGTAGCATAACATAGCATAGCATAGCGTAGCATAACATAGCATAGCATAGCATAGCAAACTCAATGAAACCTATGCGTTAGGCATAATATAATAGGCTAAACACGATAACAGCTCTGTGTCAGCGATTCACCGCGCCGCGGCGCTATCATCTACGTGCAGGTGACCGGTTACATGGTTGAGAAGAGAGAGGGCGCCACTGGCTCATGGGTGGACGCGCTAGACTATACGACGTCAGAGAAGCGCAGCACGGTGCAGGACTTGACCAGCGGTCACGACTACACGTTCCGCGTGCGCGCAGAGAACAGCGTCGGCCTGTCCGAGCCCAGCAACCCGTCACGCTCGGTCGTCGTCGGCGAGGAACCAGGTGAGCTGAGCCGACTGCGCGCAGCGGCATCGCGCTTTGCGCACGCACGCGTGTATGTACGTACGCTCACATACGCACCGCGCATGCGTTTATGTACATATACGCACATACGCACGGGCGCATGTATTTGCGTACACGCACATACGCACCGCGCGCGCATTTATGTACATATACGCGCACACGCGCGCATGTATGTATGTTCTAACACACACGCACACACGCACGCATTTATGTACATATGCGCGCATACGCACATACGCACGCACCCATGTGTGTACGTATACACGCACCGCGCGCGCATTTATGTACATATAGGTGCATACGAACGCACGCATGTATGTACTTACACGCACATACGCACCGCGCGCACATTTATGGACCTATATACGCACACACGCACACGCGCATGCATGTATGTATGTACAAACACACACGCACATACGCACGAACATGCTTACACGTACATACTATCCAGCACGCACGTGGGCACATGTGTGTGTACGCTTGCATACACGCTTAAGTACACTCGCCTACACAAGCGCGCGCACATGGACGCATGCTTGCATTCACGCGCATGCACACGCACATGCGTGGCCACACCCAAGCGTGTATGGCAAGCCATTTGTATCATAATTCGAGAAACCACGGTTCCTCGCACGAAACCAGGTTTCGTGCTCACAAAACCTAGTTTCTTGCTCAAGAAACCAAGGTTCTTGCCATGAAACTAGGTTTCGTGGCACGAAACCTGGTTTCTAGCCCTATAACCGCAGTTATAGCTGGAATCTTAGTTTCGTAGCTGGCTTCACTTAGGCTGGGCTTCATTAGCTCGGGCTTCACTTAGCTGCATAGGCTTCATTTATCGCTGGGCTTCATTAGCTGAGTTTACGGTTATCTGGGCTTTATGCTTAGGGGCTATGCTTTACTTATTCTGGGGCTTTTTACTTAGCTTATGGCTTTACTTACTTGGGCTTTATTTTAGCTGAACTTCATTTAGCTGGGCTTCACTCTTAGGCTGCATGGGCTTCCTTAGCTGGGCTTTCAACTTAGCTGGGCTTCGACTTCGCTGAGGGCTTTAGCTTAGCTGGGCATAGCGTTCCACTTAGG
>NW_014577061.1:1439452-1463526 GCF_000485595.1 Priapulus caudatus | reverse complement strand
CTCGAGAAACCACGGTTCCTCGCACGAAACCAGGTTTCGTGCTCACAAAACCTAGTTTCTTGCTCAAGAAACCAAGGTTCTTGCCATGAAACTAGGTTTCGTGGCACGAAACCTGGTTTCTAGCCCTATAACCGCAGTTATAGCTGGAATCTTAGTTCCGTGAGCAAGAAACTAGTTTGAGGAGCAGAGAACCTAGGTTTTCAGCAAGAACGACACTTTCAACTCGGCGCGCGATTTTGTAATCATACATTCGAGAAACCGACGGTTTCGCTACCGAAACCAGGTTGTCGTGCTCACAAAACCTAGTTTCTTGGCCATATACTAAGGTTTCAATGGCCATGAAACCTGGTTTCTCCGCCCTATAACCGCAGTTATAGCTGGAATGCTTAGTTTCTTGAGGGCAAGACAAACTAGGTTTTGGGAGCAAGGAACCCACTTTCAACCGCGCCAGTTTGTATCACTAATTCGAGAAACCAGGCTGGGCTTCACTTAGCTGGGCTTCACTTAGCTAGGCTTCACTTAGCTGGGCTTCACTTAGCTGGGCTTCACTTAGCTGCATGGGCTTCACTTACCTGGGCTTTACTTAGCTGAGCTTTACTTAATTAGTTGGTCTTCATTTGGCTGGGCTTTACTTACCTGGGCTTCACTTAGCTGGGCTTTACTTAGCTGGGCTTCACTTACCTGGGCTTCACTTAGCTGGCTTTATTTAGTTGGGCTTTACTTAGCCGTGGTTCACCCGACTGGGATTTATATTACTCAAATTAATCTAGTGTCTATATATTCATACCTTGTTCATTCACACTGTCGTCTATAATATACCTTGCTCGTTTTACTGTATTGCCTCACGCATACCACATTATCTTTAATGTAGTCCATTCGCATACACTCACTTTACATACATCGGTTTAGTTACGAGACTCGCGCTCTATACATTATTGACGTCGCTTCTTGACGCCATCTTGCTACGTGGTAGAATTCAACCCATTTTCTCCTGGATCGCTGACGTATGATCATTAACTCGCTGTTGTTGCAGACCCGCCGAGCGCCCCTAGCGTTCCCACTGTCGTCGACACCACCGATGACTCCATCACTGCTAAGTGGCAGCGACCTCGCAAAGATGGCGGATCGCCCATCGCTGGCTACGTGCTCGAGTTCCGCAAGGTCGGCACGGATGCGTGGGGTCGGGCCGCTTCTTATCTTATACCGGACACCGAGTTCAGGTATGTGGCTTCAATGGTGATCTACCTCGTAGTGAGATATTGATAGGCCCGGCATGCATGCTTACTTAGAGCCAGCCAGAGCTAATAACACAGTGTGGCTCGATTTCGACAGGTTTACTCTCCACATCGGAATAGACTAACTTGGAAAATGGTCAAATGAATTTTAGAATATAATGGTTCGAGTTCCGGCTTATTTATTTCTCACTCGCATGCATAGTTGTTAAGTTATGATCGTAATCTTTATAAACCGCATAATATATACACACACATATATATACAAAGTTTTAACTTTGTGATTATTTACTTCTGATATATAAAAAAAAAAAATTAATATATAGACGCACTGTAGACGTCGGAGCGTGGTAAGTACTACTAACCACTAAGCGTTGCACTGCTACGCGTTGCAGACCGACCTATGCGTGTAGAGCGTAGATCTACAGACGTGTCGACGCGTGTGCTTGTTTTCAGGGTGATCAACCTGGCAATAAACAACAAGTATGAGTTCCGCGTGCGCGCTGTGAACAACGCCAGCCTGGAGGGAGACTGGAGCGACGTGTCTGAACCCATCGCCGCCACGCCCAGACCACGTTAGTATCCTCTCTTCTCCCCTCCCGCCCCATCCCTCCTGCTCTCAGCCGTTCATGTGTAGTGTGTAGCACACGCAATTGCGAGTTGTGTCCTTCATTTAGATATATATTCTTGATCTCAACCGGTGCACACCTTGATGGTTCGTCGATATTTCCAATAATAAGTTAATAAATATGATGATAATAATAATAATAATAACAATAATAATAATATCAATAATACTAATGCATAATAATACAATAATATTACTAATAATAAATAACAAGCTTTTCGTTGTTGCGTCGTGCAGGTGCGCCGAAGATCAGAATGGAGTTGTCAATGAGAGACATGCTGGTGAAGGCGGGAGAGGAATATAAGATAGCGATTCCTTACATCGGACGTCCCACGCCAAAGGCTCACTGGTCACAGGTGTGTACGATGTAGTAGGTTGTAACTCTAGATTAACCCAGAGTATAGACCATCTCTATTCACGAAGCACACTGTAATGACAAACGACAAGTGACACCGTTATTGTGGTTAGTATACTGTATTAGTGAGTAAATTAGATGTTAAATTGCGTGATATGCGAGTACGAACTTTACTCATGCAATTTTACGGATGTAATAGATACGACGGGGTTACTAATTGTGGGCGTGTTTTATGTGGTGGATGTAAAGGTCCGTCAATCCGATGGGACGGTAGACATTTTTAGTATTCCCGCCTTCTAAAGGGCGAATTACCGTACGAGTACGTGTTACTGAATATAGTTTGATTACTGAAGCCATGATCACCCGTCTGTCCTGACCGCAGAATGGTCTGGAGGTGCGTGCGAGCGAGCGCATAGAGTTTGACGTGACTGAGGAGCTGGCGATACTGATCAACCACTCTGCGCGACGCGACGACGCCGGCAACTACATGCTGCGGCTGCAGAACGACGTCGGCGTCGACTCCGGAAACCTGAAGCTCACAGTTGTCGGTACGCTGTCGGCCAGTGACGCGGCGCTACGTCGCCATCGCACTTAGTTAACCGCCGTATATATAGTCATAGCTACGTTGCTATATTTTAGTTAACTGCCGTGTAGCGAATAGCCGAATAGCGATTAGCCGAATAGAGTATAGTCATAGCTACGCGTTGCTATATGCGCGGTATTGAGGAACGCAAATTCACGAAGCGCGGTATGGTGTTAAGTTAGTTCAGGAGACGACGGCAGCGAGGACACCTATTGCGTCGGGCTTGGAAAGGGAATAGAATCGTAGTAAATGTAAGATCTATGGCGAATACTAACGTGCGCCCGACTGCAAATCTTCTCGGATTGGGAATTACCGACTGAATGAATACAAATCTTCTCGGATTGCGAAATACCGACTGAATGATTACAAACCTTTTCGGATTGCGCGAAATATAGTTTTGAGTGTTTTGGCTCGCGTTATATATATTATTATTTTTTTATTTTTATTGTTATTGTATTATATTATTAGGAGAGCGTCTGCTTTAACTCGATTGTTTCTTCTGCTTGTCTCAGATCGGCCGGGACCGCCGGCCGGACCGCTAGAAGTGACGGACGTGAATCCAGAGTCGTGTTCTCTATCGTGGCGAGCTCCCACCGACATCGGTGGCAGCCCCATCACCAACTACATTGTCGAGAAGTACGACCAGTCCATCGATGACTGGATCAAGGTAACCCGTTACTCACTACCTAACATTTCTGCTGTTTATGCCGATCACTTCACCGATGTTAATGCATGCATCTTAGTATCACGTAGCGAAACAATCGCGTGCATTTTTATTGCGCACATAATTAATGACAAATAGTATTCAGTAACCTGGTGCGTAATTATTTTAGCGTATAAGAGGTTTATATATATATAATGTCTTGTTAGACGTTTGTCTTTATTCTAAAATGGGTGTTTGCTTGATCGGCTGTAGGTTACCAGCTTCGTACACCTGCCAGGCTATAGTGTTGTTGGCCTAAAGGAGGGCCACGAGTACAAGTTCAGAATCATGGCAGAGAATAAATATGGCATCTCTGATCCGCTGGATCTTGACAAGTCTATCACAGCCAAACACAGATTCGGTGAGTTAACGCTTTCTAAAAAAAACTATGATTGGCCTGAATTAAAATACAATTAAAGCCGCGTGCACGTGTAGTGGCGAAGTCTTCTCTACCTTTGTAGGTCTGTATCAAACCGTAATGATTATTTTGTTAGCACTTTACACGAACACACTCGCGTACTGTTGATGTTTATGTTCGTCGGCTGTTCTGTCATGTGGGCCGACTGATGCGTCATATAACATAAGATCCTAACGTATCAGATCATAATTGTGTGACTAAGTGTGAATAAGGGCTGTGCTTGTTATGTGTATGTTACATGGTTTTAGTTAGCTGGTTGGATATTTTCATTTATATACATGCTGTTTGCAATGCACGCGCTGATAATTACGCAAATAAAAAAATCATTACCACGCACGCGCGCACGCACACACACACACACACACACACAACCACACTATGTATATATATATATATATATATATATATATATAAATAATATAAATATAAATAATAATAATAATGTAATATATGTATATATGTATATTATAATATCTACAGATGTACCGAATGCACCGGGCAAACCAGTCATCGACGACCACGACGAAAGGTCGGCCATTCTCGCCTGGGCCGCGCCCGAATTCGACGGTGGCTCGCCCGTGCAGGGCTACGCCATCGAGTACCGCAACCCGGGCGACCGCATCTGGACGAACGCCTTCACGTACCTCGTCGGCGAGCGGCGGGTCGAGGTCGGCAACCTGCAGGACAAGTACCAGTACGAGTTCCGCGTGCTGGCTCGCAACGCGGCCGGCTTCGGCGTACCGAGCGACGTGTCGAGCGCCGTGCTGATGCGCGCCAAGGAGCAGGCGCCGTCGTCGCCAGGCCAGCCGGAGGTCGTCAAGTGCGGCAACACGTACGTCGACCTGCGCTGGGACGAGCCGCGCACGGACGGCGGCAGCGTCATAACGGGATACTTCGTCGAGCGACGAGAGATCGTGTCGGCGGCGTCGATTCGCGCCCGCTCCGGCATGGAAGGACGTCGGCAGTCGGCGCTCGCGGAGGTCCGTCGGCAGTCGGGCGCCGAGGCTCGTCGGCAGTCGGGCGTCGAGGGACGACGACAGTCATCGATGGCGTCGACCGAGAGCCACTACTCGACGTACAGCTCCAGCTACCTGTACAAGTCGTCGGCGCGCCACGTCGAGTCGTCCTACTCGGCGATCTGGATTCGCGACAACGAGAATCTCATCACGCACAACTTCATCACCGTCACCAACCTGCCGCGCGAGTCCGAGTACGAGTTCAGAGTGACGGCATGCAACGCGGTCGGCAACAGCGACCCGAGTCCGAGCACCGGTGCCGTCAAGGTCAAGGAAGTCATCGGTGAGCTACGTTTTCATTTCCCGTTTGGTTGCTGTTGTTAATTTTAACTTGCGTGTGAAATTTTTATGATTCGCCGTGTGTGTAATCCGTCGAATTCATTTTTATTTTATTGTGTTTTTATCTGTATATGCGTAAAGGTATACAATTTGCCTTATGCATAACTCGTCGGCATTTCTATTCATTCGTATATGATTTCTGTCGTTTAGTACCAGAGTCACCCACGATCACCAAGCGGCTAAGTAACAAACTGACAGGCCTTCGTAAGGCAGTCAGGCTACAGTGCAAGGCAACAGGCACGCCACCGCCACAGGCTCGATGGTAAGTCTTTTACTTCATCGTATTAAGGCTTTGAGTGCCAGACCATTTTTAATAATGATGAACGGACAATTATGTCTTAAATATAATAACGTAATAGTTATACATAAGTATAGAGCAGATAAAATTTGCCTACTGAATATACTGTATGGACTTTCGGTAAGGATATTCGTACTGCACTTGGTAGTTTGCCGACGATGTAATAATATATCGTGTACTCCTGCGCAATCACTATGCTAATAAATTCATTGCCAATAATCTCCCGTTGTTTCTGCTCACAGGTATAGGAACGGTATCGAGGTGGTTCCCGGTAACCGCGTACAGATGTTGTGCGACGGCGACACCTACACGCTACGCCTGAACGAGGTGTGGGAGGTGGACGAGGGCGAGTACACGTGCGAGCTGAAGAACCAGGCTGGATCCGAGTCGACCACCTGCAAGCTCACGATAACATGTAAGCCACGACACGACACGACACGACACGACACGACACGACACGACACGACACGACACGACACAACACGACATATCACGCGCTGTTATACGCCAGACATAACTGATTATATTTATTTGAACATGTGCAGTAACTTGAACTTGAACTTGAACTTGAACATTAACAACTTGTACAGTAAAATGCGTATTTAAGATCAAGGATCTTACTGAAATTTGTCATCCCGATAATATTAATGCATCTATCCTAATGTAATGATGTAATATATATATATATATATATATATATATATATATATATATATATATATATAAACTAGTTAATCTATTAATATATCTAACTGCGTGTCTTACTTCTTACTGCTGTCATATACTACTATATACTAATATCCTCTCACTGCTACCTACCTCCACCAGCTCCACCGAAGATCCACCAGCATCCGGGCGACGTCACGTTCCGCGTCAGCGACCTCATCAAGGTCAAGGTCTTCTTCATGGGCACGGCGCCGATCACCGTCAAGTTCGACAAGGACACCGAGCGGCTCGTCGAGAGCGACCGCGTCAAGTACGCCATCTTCGACGACTACGTGCTGCTGTCGATACACGCGGCCGAGCGCGGCGACGGCGGCGACTACACGATGACGCTGACCAACGAGAGTGGCTTCGCCAGCACGGGCTTCAACATCCGCGTGCTCGGTAAGCACTGTCGTCGTTAGCATAATGATTATGATTTATGAATGAATTATAATTATTACGATTAATTTATGTTAATTAATAATACAACCGCGTGTCGGTGAGCGCCGTCGTTAGCATAATAATTATTACGATAAATTTATGTTAATTTTTAATACTAAGAACACTTGGTGAGCGCCGTCGTTATCATAAGAATGTGTGAATGTTCGAAGTGTATCATCGTTCGTATTAGCACCGCGTGGGGGCGTCACTAACCGGAAATCGCCTCTATATCTGTTCTCTGCGCGTCTCTCAGGACCCCCCAGCCCGCCCGTCGGCCCACTTCACGTGTTTGACGTCACCAAACACATGGCGACACTCGCGTGGAAGCCGTCGAAGAACGACGGCGGCAGCAAGGTGACGCACTACTGCGTCGAGCGGCGCGAAGAGGGCAAGGAGGCGTGGACGGTCGCCGCCACCTACTGCAAGGACACGACCTTCACCGTGCAGGGCCTCACCGAGAACCGAGTCTACGAGTTCCGCGTCAGCTCCTGCAACGATAGCGGCCAGAGCGAGCCGCTCGTCGGTGCAAATACGGTCGTCGCTAAGCTGCCGTTTAGTGAGTATACACCTTAAGCGTGTTCGCATTCTCCGTGTTGTTACAGTTAGATTAGTGCGTATATTAGGAGAGATCGGGAACGCTTATTTTTGGGTCACGGGATTTTTGGACCATTTCAATTATATGGGAACCGGGAAATACCAAATAAATTACCACCTAAATAACGATCGGGGAATTACGAAGGATTAGAAATACTATGAATTATGTTAACTCTGCGATTATATTCAACTGGGAGCAATGAAATAGGGGGGAACAGGGAATAGATTCCTCTCCCTGTTCTCCCCTCTATTATAAGTAGTATATTCTCCGCGCTGAATGCCAGTGATTGTGTATTCACAGTAATTTATGCGTGGCGTGTTGTTACCTATACTAAAACGCATTTTACTTATGAAAATGCGTTTTAGACATCGGCGTGGGCTTCGTATAATGTTTGCCTGTTTCTGCCGAGCAGATGCACCGGATGCCCCGGGCGTGCCGGAGATAGCGCAGGTGGGCGGAGATTTCGTCAGCCTCACCTGGGACAGGCCTTCGTCTGATGGCGGGGGCAGACTGCAAGGTGATATGTTACTGAGATTGAACGTTTGTAATAAAGCAATAATAATAATTATCCAGCGTGTACACATACGTGCGGGCGCATCATTACGCGTTTTACAGATTATAAATTATCAACGAGCGTTTTATACCAGCTTCCAAATACAACGTGCGTCTTTCTCGCGTGTAACGGGCATGTTTTCCGCGTGTTACCCGCGTGTAACGCGCGTGTTTACCTCGTGTAACGAGTATGTTTCGCGTGAGTGTTTCTTGGCGTGTAATCGCGAGTGTCTCCGCACTGCAGGCTACTTCGTTGAGAAGCGCGAGGTCGGAGCGGAGAGCTTCGTACGCTGCAACCAGGAGCGATCGAAGCCGACCATCTTCAACGTTCACAACCTCATCGAGGATCGGCAATACGAGTTCCGCGTGTACGCTGTCAACGAGGCAGGCCTCAGCGAGCCATCATCCAACTCGACCACGGTCAGAGTGAAGGACCCCAAAGGTACCTACCTACCTACACCCATGGCTCGAGCATTTAGCGTGGCTAGTCGTGGAGCGTTGGTCTGACTATGTTAGACCGTGAAAATAGAGGCTCGATTGAATTTTGCGGACTAGTATAGAACACGCTCAGAAACAGCTGGCTGTTTCTCTCTGCACTTGTAATCTGTAAGTCTTGTAATTCTAATAAGACTTCGTCGCTCTGTCGTCGGCGGGAAAATCTCTTCTTTTCGTTTATACGAATTTAACCCGCACGGATTGCGATTTATTCGACAACTTGAAACTCCGACGGCGCGCGCGCGTGCGTGCGTGCGTGCGTGTGTGTGTGTGTGTGTGTTGTGCGTGCGTGTGTGCGTGCGTGAGTGCGTCTGCTGCGTGTATATATACTTGCTATGCTCGCGTCTCTGTCTATATCTGTATCGACATCATCACACATCTCTTGCTTATATCTGCACACAGCTCCACAGCTGCCCGAGTTCACTATTCACCTGAAGGACGTCGTAGCGACGCAGGGCCGCGACGCGACGTTCGAGTGCGAGGTGTTCGCCTCCGACGACACGCAGATGCACTGGTTCAAGGGCACGCGCGAGATCTTCAACGGCATAAAGTTCAAGATCTTCCGGGAGACCTACAAGCACGTGCTCGTCGTCGTCGACGTGTTCGGAGAGGATGCCGACGAGTACGTGTGCCGCGCCGTCAACAAGGCCGGGTCACGTGCCTCGCGCGCTGACCTTATCATAAAGAGTGAGTGTTCGCGTGTTCGTTCGTTCGTTTGCTCCGACATACTGAAATCGTGATCGTGAGGAAAAATGGTTAAAAAAACGTAGAAAATTGGAGAGAAATTCGTGCGTGACGTCTGTTTTATCATATTTGTCTTCCTTATTTTCTTCGTATGTTCTTCGTATGTTTGTTGTATTATCATATTCGTGTGTAAAATTTGGAGGCGCAATGTTTTCACTGGCGCACCATGCGGCTTAAGTTTAACAGTTCACTTGTCGTCTTCCCGCAGCCGCTCCGCAGATCGTCATGCCGCCGCGCTTCAAGGAGGTGGCGCTGTTCACTTGTTATGTTTAACTGTTCACTTGTCGTCTTCCCGCAGCCGCTCCGCAGATCGTCATGCCGCCGCACTTCAAGGAGGTGGCGCTGTTCACTTGTTATGTTTAACTGTTCACTTGTCGTCTTCCCGCAGCCGCTCCGCAGATCGTCATGCCGCCGCACTTCAAGGAGGTGGCGTTTTTCACTTGTTACGTTTAACTGTTCACTTGTCGTCTTCCCGCAGCCGCGCCGCAGATCGTCATGCCGCCGCGCTTCAAGGAGGTGGCGCTGTTCACTTGTTACGTTTAACTGTTCACTTGTCGTCTTCCCGCAGCCGCTCCGCAGATCGTCATGCCGCCGCGCTTCAAGGAGGTGGCGCTGTTCGAGAAGGCGGAGACGGTGGTTGTGAAGATTCCCTTCACTGGCTTCCCGCGACCCGACGCCTGGTGGACACACAAGGGCGAGGAGATGGAGAACACGGACAAGTACCACATTGAGATCGAGGAGCGCCACGCCGTGCTAACTATCAGGTGCGCATGCGTTGTCACTCATGCGTTGTTGCTCGTCATACGCGGTCGCGCTTCATCTCTCGCGCGGGTTCTGTCACTTAGTGCGCCAGTCTCGCCGTTGCCACGTGCGGGTCTCTTTATTCCACGTACGCGTCGTCCCTTGACTCCGCATGCGAGTCTCTTTATTCCACGTACGCGTCCCTTGACTCCGCATGCGAGTCCCTTTATTCCACGTACGCGTCCCTTGACTCCGCATGCGAGTCCCTTTATTCCACGTACGCGTCCCTTGACTCCGCATGCGAGTCCCTTTATTTCAGAGGCAGGTCCTTTTATTCCATGCGCAAGTCCATTGACTCCACATGTGGGTCCCTTTATTTCACGTGCGGTTCCGTCCCTTTATTTCACGTGCGGTTCCGGCCCTTTATTCAACATAGTGATGCATTATTCCACATGCAGGTTTCTTTGCTTCACGTGCCGGTTCCTTCATTCAACGCGTAGGTTCCATCACTCTGCATGTGGGTCCCTTTGTTCCTCCCTTTCACATGCAGGTGGACCATGGGTTTCATGGAGGCTTGCAGAACAAGTCGATAGTACGCACCGGATAGAATAGCACCAACCAGTCAAAATAATTGCGACAGCGGTCATATTCCGAATTTGCATTGACACTACGACTCCTTCCCTTTTTCATTCAGCCATTGATATCCAAATGAAAGTGTGGATTGGTATTACTGCCAAAGCAACTTCGGATAACAGCAGTTATTGTATTCAGCAGTCCATACGTTATGAGCGCGTACCGGTTGCTCTATCATTCCGAGTCGTAGTGACTCTTCCTAACGCGCGCATGGTGTTGACAATTTCAGGGAAACGACAAGAGAAGACACGGGTATCTACAGACTGATTCTCGAGAATGACATCGGCAGTGATACAGCTGCGATTAAGATTCAGATCAATGGTAATTATACATTTTCAATCAATTATTTCGCTTTACTGTGAATGTAAATGTTCTCGCTTGTCAATAATCGATAGCGTTTGGCGAAATATGAAGAATTTCCCAGCGACTATAACACTCACAGCGCGCGGTGTGTTCTAAGGAGTAGCGGGCGTCGAATTCCACTGAAACACAAGTAAATACAGTGCAATCTACGGGCTGTTACACTATACGCTCCCTCTGGGGCGGATCCCCTGTTTTCAGACCGACCGAGTGCGCCACGTTTCCCTCTCGTGGAGAACATTCGCGATACGTCGGTGACGCTGTCCTGGAAGCCGCCGATCAGCGACGGAGGCAGCTTCATCACGGAGTACATCATCGAGGTGCTAGAGCTTCCCAGGGAACACTGGATACGCATCGCCAACACCAGGTGTGTAGCGCCTATCACTGCTGCTGCAAGCTGCAATGGCTATGACAGCGAGTAGTCGGAGATAGCTGTCGTCGACGTCATCTCTGAGTGATAACGCTTTGTCTCGCTCGCTGACGTATTGTGCTCGTGTTGTAGTACGAGATTATCAATGCTGAATGAAAGTGATTCGCCAATAAAGGACGGAGGATATTGGAAGGGGGAATATGAACGTGTGGGGTGCGTGCGTGCGTGTGCGTGCGTGTGAGCGCGCGTGTGTATATGTCTTTGTGTGTGTGTATGTGCGTGCGTGTGTGTGTGTTGTGTGTGTGTGTGTGTGTGTGTGCTGTGTGTGTGTGTGCCTGTGTGTGTGGTGTGTCGTGTGTGTCTGTGTGTCTTGTGTCTGTGTGTCTGTGTGTCTGTGTGTCTGTGTGTCTGTGGCGTGTGCGTGTGCGTGTGTGCGTGTGTGGTGTGTGTGTTGTGTGTGTTGTGTGTGTGGTGTGTGTGTGTGGTGTGAGTGTGAGTGTGTGTGCGTGCGTGCGAACGTAACAATAAGCGCGCGCGTGAACACTCTACTTACAGGCTGACCCATCACACGATCCTGAACCTGCTGCCGAATCGTCAGTACATGTTCCGCGTGTTCGCTGAGAACTTCTATGGCAGGAGTGATCCATGTGAGGCAACGGCCACCATCGTCACGCAGGAGCCAGAAGAGTACAGGAAGAGAAAGACCTACATGGAAGGTGAGTTCTGCAGACCATGACGCGTAGGCGTTTGAGAAGCGAGTCGGCTGATGGCCTGAGTTTGATCATAAAATTGTAGTTTGGTGAACCTGCATGTGCTGTTCGGCTCCGCTCCAGAGAGAGAGATATAGAGAGAAAGGGCAGATAACGAGAGAGAGAGAAAGAGAGAGAGAGAGAGAGAGAGAGAGAGAGAGAGAGAGAACTTTTACATTGTTAAGTGTGGATACGTAACATTGTATGTAATATAAATGGTTTTTTGGAGTAAATGCGGGTGGAGACGTTGGAGGAGAGGGTTGGTTTTGGCATCCTAGATGTAGGTAGAGGCTTTACCCGTGCAATCAGAAACACTGTAGTCAAGTGAAGCTACCGAGCGTTAGAGATAGGCTACTGAATAACGAGTCTCGTCAACTCTCTCGCGCATGCGTGGCAGCCTTATCGGACAATCGCAATGACGTTGTCGCGTCCTGAAAGTGTCTGACTCTGCACCATATTTCACTACCTATACCTGTAATGTGTGATACCATATTGTATGTATATTGAATGTACAATATGGATGGCGACACATGAGTATTAACGTTCTCCGGACAATTACGTAAGCACATGCGTATACTAGTAAAGGTGAGACAAGTATTTCATGTGAATATATTAGCGGAAACCTAATCAATAAATTCATTCGCTTCCAGATGAGTTTGGCAGGCGTATCAGAGGCAGAGGTTCTCCACTGTCGAACTATGACCAGTGCGGTACGTGTGGGATTCTTTGCTTGTTATACAGTGTATCATAGTGCCTATGACGTACCGGTATCCTTATTTCAGTAATTGTTTCGTGATTATAATAACCAATTATTATATGTCATATGTATTAGTTGTTATTACAGTTCAGTGTTGAATAATAAACTTTTTTAGTATTTGCAAAGACGCTTTTATAATTGTTCGGCTAGAAAGTTGAGGAAATATCGTGTCTCAATGCACTGTAGACAGTCCTGCTGTTATTCGTATAAATATATCGCGGAAAGGATGAACAGAGGGGTCTTGCGCTAATCACAATATTAATACTACTCACAGTGTTTGATTACTACGAGAAATACATCCCAAGACCTGTCGACATTAAATACGGAGAAAGCATCTACGACTACTATGAAATCCTTGAGGAGATTGGAGTGTACGTATCACTACCTAATGTAATGACAATGTGTTTTGACATCATGTTTATTATCATGTCAACATTCAGTATTTTAATCTAACGAGCAGCATCTGTGAAAGAGAGAGTGACTTACTAGCTAATTCGGCTATTTAAGAAATTAATATGCTGAAAAGGTATATATTCCTTTGTATGTTCATCTAATTTCAGAGGGATGCGGAATTTTGTCTTATCTTGCCTTATTTATCTAAAACCTGTTCTCATTCATCAGCATCCGATTAATAGAATTAACTAAGCCTCCTCTATATATATATATATAATCATCACACATGTACTGGAGCTGCCCCGTCAACGCACCTATTATAACTGTATTATATTCATTCCGCTCACTATTGCCAGACCGTGAAGGAGAGTTCAGGCTTAGTAGAGAGTCACGGTTATAGCATCGCAGTGCTATTACTGAGTAGCGCGCAACCATTCGTATTTACAGCGGCGCGTTCGGCGTGGTGCACCGGTGCATAGAGAAGGCCACCGGTAATGTGTTCGCCGCCAAGTTCGTCATGTGTTCGCATCCGGCCGAAAAGGCGGCCATACGTCACGAGATCGACATGATGAATCAGCTGCACCATCCGAAGCTGCTGCATCTACACGACGCCTTCGACGAGTACGACGAGATGGTGCTCATCGAGGAGTTGTACGTATCAGAAACACCTTCCTAATGAGTGAATGGGGGGGGGGAGCGGTTGTTTTTCGGCAAGTGGTATTGGGCCATTTTATATTAACTCTGGGAACCGGGTAATACCGGGTAAATTTATGAAAATTAGGATATTTGAGGTTTTAAGGAATTGGGCATTACGATTTTATTTAACTGGGAACTAAGAGATGGCACATTTTTAACTTGGGACACGTGGAATATACCTCCTTTTCCCACTTAGGTCGTTGTGTGCGTGGGGGGAGTGGAGCTGGGATGTTTTGGGAGAGGGGCGTAAATGGAAGATTATTGAGTATTGCATACGGCTGTGGGGATAATGGAAGAGGGGAAGAAAGTCTGCTATGTCAGGGGAGAGTGAATGGTAAGGACCGGTATGTTCTGGGTAAGAGACGATAGATAGGAACGTATATAACAATCATCTATGCGGAAACATATGACGTACTAAATGTGGACGAATAAGCGAGCATCGTGTCAGCATACAACCACATATCTGTAATGCGCGAAGAAAGAACTAGTGTGCGCGCAGAGGTCGGGTGAAGACGGACTGGGAGGAAATATATAGCAGCCATCTGCGCAGCGTACGCGAGGCTGATGTTGATAATGATTGGCGAGGCGAGATCGTAGCAAATATCGCACGCATTGTGCTTTCCGTCTCTGTACTGTTGATCCCTGCTGTCTCTGATGTCTCTCATCTCTGTGTGTCTCGCTGCAGCGTTGCTGGTGGGGAGCTGTTCGAACGCGTGGCAGACGAGAGCTACAACATGTGCGAGGCGGAGGTGATTCACTACATCACGCAGGTCTGCGAGGGCATCAAGCACATGCACGAGAACAACATCGTCCATCTCGACCTCAAGGTGAGCGTGCCTGAGCTCTCAACCCGCCCTGTCAGAAACATCACGTATAGTTGTGACAGTCATAACAAATGTCATGGGTATTTGCATGGCACTTCACGCGACAAAAGTTACGGATTTCACAAATAGTTGCGACCGTCATAACTTTAAAACTTCATGAGTTTTTGCATGCCACTTCACTACAAGGGTTATGACATTTCAGACTTGATATGATCAGATGATTCCATAGTTGATTATGATGTTTCTGACAACGGTTACCCTGGTTACGGGATGGCGGGGTATCGTGGGCATAACTATTGCTAGTAAAATGCAATATTCAATATTTAAGAAAAACGTTCACGCGTAAACGATTGATAGATTATACGTTAGTGTTTATTTATACTATTTATTAACTAGTGTTTCAGTTAAGATCACAATACCGATTATAACAGATATTTGCAGTTTTAATAGCGTTGTTACTTACTATATCCTGCGTGTCCAAATCATTCCTACCAAATCCGCGTAGTATATTGCGGTTACTATTCATTAGCGCTCGAATCACGATGGAATCTAACTTGGATACCATACAATAGAACATCAATAAAAATTCTTTTCTCGTGACAGCCGGAGAACCTGCTGTGTACGACGCGTCGCAGCACCAATCTCAAACTCATCGACTTCGGTCTCGCGGCCAAGCTCAACCCGGACGATACGGTCAAGGTTTCCATGGGAACGGCAGACTTCGCCGCGCCGGAGATCGTCGAGAATGACCCGGTCGGCTTTTACACGGACATGTGGGCCGTCGGCGTGCTCGCCTACGTGCTGTACGTTAACCCTCCCGCTCCCCTACCTCCCTCAAACAGCCACACACCCACCACCCCCGTGTCGCTCTCAAATTGACACAGTACATTGACTCGTGTCGATGATGGGCGTACATGCGCGGGGAAGTTTATTCACTTTAATAAAACGTCACCGTAATAAACATTATACTGAAGAGACTGCTGTTTAGACTGAGACGTTCAGAGATGAAGCAGTTTTTAAACAGAAAAGACATAAATTTGTCTTTTTAAACAGACGTGAATTTGTCTGTTTAAACAGTCGTATATTTATCATTTTTTTAAAGACGATGATTTATAATTCTAAAGAGAAAATACTGAACCGACGTAAATCTATCTTTTCTTAAAGAGTCGTCACCTCTCAGGTGAACAGAGGCGTTTAATTTATCTTTAGAAAAGACGCCAGCATAGTGCATTCTGACGTATCTCACGGTATAATGTTGCCGTCGCATGTGCCCGCAGGCTGAGTGGTCTGTCTCCATTTGCCGGAGACGACGACATTGAGACGTTAAGGAACATCAAGCACTGCGAGTGGGAATACGATGAGGAGGCCTTCCAGCACATGTCTGATGAGGGCAAAGACTTCATCAGGCGTCTGCTGATCCATGACAAGTGGTGAGTCTTAGATTAGAGAAAAATAATCCCACATTTCTTTAGACACGAAAGGTAGGATTATAAAATAGGAAAGGCTGCATAGGTTGAATATAATATCAAACATTCGGAATAATAGTTGGAGAAGGAAACAAAGATGAAGATGATGATGATGATAATAATAATAATAATAATCATCATCATCATCATATAATAATAATAATAATAATAATAATTATTATTATTATTATTATTATATACATGTATTTTAAGCGTTATAATGCCTCTGCGCGTATTAGCTCGATGAACGTGAAAACTAACAAACATAATCTTCGTGTCCTAGGCGTCGAATGACGGTTCACGACTGCCTCGACCATCCGTGGTTGAGAGGTGACCTGAAGCACCTGACTAGGAGAATCCCAGCTGCCCGCTACCGCGCCATTCTCGAGGCAATCAAGGCCAGATACGTACGTAACGTAGATTTTACGTATATACCCACAACGTCGATATTTACATCTACGTATATACTAATACGTATATACTAATACTGCTATACTGTGTACTGACTGCGCGTCGCGTTGTGCGGCATAATCGAGTTAAAATGGCTTCCACGTGTTAATTTCACCGACTATTCAGTCATTATTAAACCATGGATATAGATTACATTTTGTGATTGTTCTGGATCTTCCCTGGTGATCAATGTATTGCGGTTTTATTTACAATATGCCCCGATTGTGTTATTATTCGTATAACTTGTAACACATTTATTGCACATTTAGACACTTGTAATTGGAACAGATATAGATACTATGTGCGATTTTAGACACTAAGTAAACGTTTAGAGACTATGTGCACATTTAGACACTAGGGACACATTTATACACTAGGAACACATTCCGAAACTGGAATACATTTAGACGATAGGAATACATATCTTCGCCAAGAACACGTTTAGACATTATGCAGACGCAGATTTAGGCGTGTTGTTTTAACGCGTGTATTTGCGCTCCTGCAGGAGGCATGGCAAGCGCCCATCGTGGCGATGGGCCGCATGGCTAACTACGGAGCACTGGTGAAACTACGACCGATGGAGTATAAGATCATCGACACGCGCTTCGGTGAGTGATCCTCGCGTGCATGGCAACGCGCTTATAACCATGAATACAATTGTATATAATTCTATGCAGCAATGGCTCCTAAAATTGTAGGCTTTGCTACATCATTGCTATACAATATCGCTGTATGGGCGAGCACTTGTGGATGTTTGTCGAGCAATAATAGTTGGAGAAGGAGAAGAAGATGAAGATGATGATGATAATAATAATAATAATAATAATAATCATCATCATCATCATCATCATCATATAATAATAATAATAATGAGTTGACTGAGTTGCTAAGCGCGCATACAGTTATTTATTGCGCCACCCGGTGTATGCTGGAATAAGGGGCCTACCACATAGTATACAGCGACAAAAATTAACGAGGTTTTTGGAAGTCACATGACTTTCCACTGAAATTCCGCATATGTGGCGAAAACAGCCAAGTCTCATTGAATGGTGTATTACTAGCTTACGCAATGGAGTAAGTGTAATATTGGCACTTAATGTTTACTCCAATTATGAGCTATATTTGTATTTTGCGACATATTTCTGCGGAGTCCTATTATCAATTGAGAATTTCCGTGCTCATGCGAACTACGAGGCCTTGAGAAAATGCACTTCCCTGGCTGGGGTTTGAACTCACAATATTCGAAGTTAAAGGTGGACACTCTGATTGCTGGCCTACCGTAGCTCTCTTTCTACGAGTAGTTCTCGACGATAACGACACGCTGACTTCGCCGTCACTGACTCTGCGTTTGTTCGCGTTCTCGCAGATCGCAGAGAGGCCGCGCCTAGATTCATCTACAAACCGCACAGTACGGTGGTGCTCGAAGGACGCGGCGTGCGCTTCGAGTGTTTAATCATCGCAGTGTCGCCACCTATCGTCAGTTGGTGAGTATTTAAAATCATACAGACACAATTACTGCTCACTGTGCCTAGTGATATAGTTTTTAATTGTTTATCTAGGTTAATTGTAATTCTCTTAGTTATAGTTGTGTAGTTAATGCTGGTGTTTGCTGAAGTACAGAGCAGAAAAAACAGTTGTGGGTGCGAAAATAGTATATTGATTAACTATCTACTTTTAGAAGTGTTAACTTTGGTTTTTTTCGTCGGACAAAGAATTATTTTTTGAGACGAACTAATGCCTTAGACAAATACGGCGTGAGCAATAAAAGACGATACCGCCACAGCAAAGTGTAAATGCGTATGCTGCCAGCGCAGCCGCACACGCTCTCCTGAGGATTCGCCAGAAAACTGTAGTAATATGCCGGCCATGCATTTTGCAGCTATAGCAGCGGCATCTTCCAGCGGTCATTATCGTAATCTTGCCACGGTCCGTCATCGCCATGTGCAACCATTGTGAAACCTGACGCAATATGCTAGCTGTGGCTGCTTGGTCGTCGCGGGTCGCTCACGCGCCCTATTCCTTACTCGTCCAACGCGCACAGCTGGCTTCATGTACAGCAGCTCTGTCCGTGTAGACCTTTGCTCCCGCTACAGGGCTATAAACGACCCACAGTGCTCGGAGACGACACTGAATCTTTGTAGCAATTTAGGCTAAGCTGCATCCTGTGATACAATAGCAAAATTCGCTAGCCGGCAAAATGATACGACTTTAGCCCACAACCAGCTAATCAAACTCAACTCGCTTTAACTTTTGCTATTTGTCGAACTCATACGAATTAGACGCATACATACGCGCCACGTCTAATTTAGGTAGCGGCAGAAAAAGTGAGACTCACTGCCGTTTCCCAGCACTGTGGGTTGTATAGTCCTCTAACGGAAACGACGGGCTACGTTGGTAAAACTACACGCATCATAGCGGTGCTATTCAGAAAGCACGATGGCGGGTACATACGAACGTTGCCAGCCTTCTCGGGATATTTATAATCGTAGGGCCGTCAGCAGTCGTTAACGCTACGGTGCTGACAGGTGAAAGCGGCAGTTTTTATGTAAACCCGCCTCGAACGCCGTATGAAGCCGGGCATCTGTGTGATGCGGGTGGTGGAGGGCAACATACTCATGATACTATGCAACAGCTTGCCGCCACATTTCACTCGCGTTTGCGAGTATATTATGTAGATCATCCCAGTTTACGCGCGAGTGCGTTCATAGTCTGGCCGTACAGAGAACAGCGTGTACTGAGTGTGTGAGGCGAGTAAGTGAGGCAACAACCAGTGGATGAGCTATTGATGTGGCTTCGGGATTTGCGTTGTTGCAAAGCTAATATAGCGACAACTGAGGTGCACTACTTGCGCATCGAGATTCCTGCGGTGTGAGATCTCTTCTGGACACTTCGTTAATTGTATTAGCTGGTAATTAGAAGAACATATTGATTATATATGATAATGTAACGCATTTAATTTCGTCGATATGTGTTGTAGTTGTTTGTTTGTATTTTTTGTATTTATTTGCTGACGGCAAACTTGCTTCTAACTTTCGTGTGCAGTTAGAGCTATAGTTAGCAGTAAGGGCCGCGACCCTCTCTAAAACAGCTCGATTCTAGATACCGTGAATCAACAACGGTCGACCGCGCACGTATGTATCCATCCTGTCGACTGAAGCCACTTCCAGCGAAACGAACTAGTTCTTGCCGTAGCGTATAGCGCCTATATATGTAACCAACCTCAATACAGCTTCACGAAAGTACGCAACGTTCCTCTTTTTCTTCATCATCATCTTATTCTTCCTCTTCTTCTTCTTTCGACAGTCTACATTCCACATGCTTCCTCTGGAATACGGCCGCGTATTGGGCACTGCGGATGTATATACGTCTGCGCAAATGTAATTTGAGCTGGCACCTTCTTCGTTGGCCCTCTTCGCCCACTGTACCTATTTTTGCACTCACTCACTCACTCATTCACTCACTCACTCACTCACTCACTCACTCACTTATTCATTCACTCAATCACTCATTCACCCACTCACCCACCCTCACTCACTCACTTACTCACCCTCACTCACTCACTCACTCACTCACTCACTCACTCACTCACTCACTCACTCACTCACTCACTCACTCACTCACTCACTCACTCACTCACGCACCCACTCACTCACTCACCCACTCACTCACTCGCTCGCTCACTCGTGCCCGCCCGTCCGCTTGTCCGCACGCTCAGCCTGCCCGCTCGTTCACTACTCACTCACGCGCGCGCGTCGTCTTCGCAGGTACAAGGCGGGCTACGAGATCAAGCAGAGCGTGAAGCACATGAAGAAGTACTCGCACAACACGTACGAGCTGATCGTCAACCGGTGCACGATGGACGACGCCGGCGAGTACATCGTCGTCGCGCAAAACTCGTTCGGCAAGCGCGAGGAGACCGTCTTCCTCAACGTGCAGAGTGAGTGCGGCGCGTGGATATAGCATATAACGTTTTATTCATACCATATACCATAACCATTTTTACTAACGTTGCGAAAACGTTGTGTTAGCTGGGTAGATGCGCGCATGCGCGGCCAGCTCCATAGTAACGCCGCGGTGCGTAGGGGGGGGGGGCAGACGCGTCATGACGTTATACCTATGCGTTATACGCTAGTTCGGTAACGTTGTTAGAAATGTTATGACGTTACGTTTGCTCGGTAACTTTATCAGAAACGTCGTAACGTTATGTCAGTTAGGTATCGTTAGGTCACGTCATGTCTGTTAGAAACGTCATAATGTTACGTTTATTTAGTAATGTTGTCAGAAACCTTCTTGTTTGCTTAATTTTCTTCGCTTTTTATTCCCTTACACTTTAGTAAATTGAAAATTTGAGGCGTTTTCTAATGCTTGACGCATACTAAGTAGGTTCGAAAACAGTTTGTTGGTACCTATCCGTGTTTCTAAAGAAGATCCCGTAAAAGTGGAATAGTTCTGCCAAATATTATGAGCGTGCACTTACAACGCAGGCTTGCCAAGAAATTCTCAGCGTATTTTCTTGTTGACATTGCTTGCTGAGAGTAATGCGTATGCGGGAAGCAGAGTTTGTTCTGGCTCCAACTTGAGCTGCTATTGGCTTTGTTTTAGGCCCCTGTAGCGGCGTATTTGATCCTTTAAGCACGTTTTGTTTCCGCTCATCAAAGACCTTGAATTTCTAATCTTTGAATTGACTAACATATTCCTATGCAAAGCTCGGTCGTTATGTTATACCGTTGGCTTTTTAGAGATTTCTACTGTATGCCCTATATGCTTTTTTTAACTTCGCCGCTCTAGTTTACTATTTACTGTTATTTGACCGAACGGAAAAACAATTTCTCTAAATGAGCTAGAATTCACTGAGGGAGCCTCGTCCAAAATGAAGGGAACTCCGTCCGCCTTAACCTCCATAATGAAAAGGTTGAAGAATGTTTAGCGTATTATGTTGGATCGGGTGCTCAGTTTGAATCGATGCTCGGTCAGATAAAAATGTGACGAAATGTGATATATATTTTAGCACACAGAAATGTCGACGCGTTTAAAGTCATCGTATCGAATTTCTTCAATTTTCTTGTTTATTATTACAATTTTCAGTTTTCATATGGGCCGTATAATAATAACAATAATAGTAATTATTATTATTATTATTATTATCATTCCCTCTGCCTACTTCGCCATTCACCTATCCATCACTTCCTTTTCTCTTAGCCCCGCCTCTGCGCGAACCTTTTAAGCCTCTCGCCCGCGCAGCTTCCTAGCGCGCGCTCCCCAGCCTCGGCGCACTCACTGCTGCTGCTCTGTTACGATAACGATGTCTGGGTTTCTGCGTGCAGAGATGCCTGAGCGGGAGCCGCTGCTGAGACCGCTCAGCCCGCAGCACTACAAACGTCGCCGCACGACGAGAAAGTTCGACCTGTTCGCACTCTCCGAAGAGAACAAGCCCAAGTTCACGTTCCTGCTGCGTCCGCGCTTCATCCAGGAGGGCCTCAGCTGCAAGCTCATCTGCACCGTCAGCGGGATGCCGCGACCGAGCGTAAGTTACCTGTCGTGCGCATGCGCCGCAGCTCCAGCCACGGCACGTGTCACGCGGGCATCGATGCAGTTAGAGGTTAGAGTAGAGTTGGTGTGCGACCAAGTTGTTCGAAATGCACAATGAGGGTGTGACTGTGCAAAGCTCCTACGCGAACAGGACGTGTTGTCTAGATGACCGGATACTCAACACGGATAATCACTCATCTTTTTTTATCTCTCTCTTCGTTTTTAGTAAATTGCAAATTTAAGGAATTTTTTACTGTAATTCGCAGTGTTGATCTGTCTATTTGATCAACTTTGTCTCTTTCCGTCTTCGATATAGTCCTTTGCACTTTGAAGACTAATATTTACGAGGTAAAGGTAGGGGCACACGAGCGATTTTTATCGCCCGATCGCCGCGAATTTTAAAATCGCTCGAAAAATTCGCCCGTGTGCCCGTTCACGTCGACGCCGATTTTTAATCGCCCGCACGAATCGCCCGTATCCAAAATGTTCGATATTTTCGGGCGATTATTTACGCCGGCGATTATTTACGCTGGCAAATTCGCTCGTGTGCCCGTGTCCGGCGTATTTTGTCGCCCGATCGATTTTTCTAAACCAATCGGACGTGTTGTTGATATCATGTGATGTTAAAATCGGGCGATTAAATTCGCTACGTGTGCCCCTTCGTGATCGGGCGATTAAATTCGCTGGCGATTTTAATCGCCGCGATCGGGCGATAAAATACGCTCGTGTGCCCCTAGCATTAGCCATGCCCTGTTACTTACCGTCATTCTACCTCTCCAACCGCCACAGATACAATGGTTTAAGGACAATCGTCCGGTGAGCAGCGAGGACAACAACGCGCTCGATTATACCTATGGCATCTGCTCTCTGGAGATGTACGATCTTCAGCTTCCCAAAAGCGGCGTGTACTCGTGCGTCGCCACTAACGAGCACGGCTCCGATGAAACGCACTGCAGACTCATCGTGGAAGGTACGTGCGCCTTCGCTGTCGCCATCTTGATCTTGATCATGATATGTACGTCGAGAAGCCTAAATAGGCCAATTACGACGGGGTCCATGTTCCATGTTACGGGTAGGCCATGTTTCAGCCTTGTGGCTATCATTCATTCTGGTGCCTGATTGATGGAATGATACGAGTCTAGTATAGTATGTCTGAAGTCGGATCTTCGCACGATAATTAAACCTTGCCACAACAGCTATACTAATGACAACATAGCCACGTTACACTTGCATGTTACCTTGGTTACAGGTATATTACATTGTTACATTACATCAGGCTCATTGGTATACATTTTATTTGTATGTTATCTTGTTACATTGCATGGTTAAATTACATCCGAATATTAAATGGTTACATTGCTGCAGTTATTCAAATCAGGTTCACTTCAATTTCTTTATGTCGTCTGTCGATATACAGTTTGACATAAGTTATAGCAGGTATAGGTTTGTTACAAGAAGATCATTCTCAAATTGTAGCTTGATTTTTGGCAAGCTTTCCCCACGCTTATTTTTCAATAAAAATTTCAATGATGATAAACGCACGACGTTGATACGTAGACATACATATACGCTTACATTACCTTTCTTCTCTCTCATAGCGAGAAAATACACCCCTCTGCTGTACGCCGGTCTGGAAGCCACCACCATGGAACAGGTGCAAGCCATGCAGAAAGAATCGCCTCCTCTCTCGCCAACAAAGAGGCAGAGGAGACCCAAGTTTGACAGGATTCCGTGTAAGCAATTGCTGCGCGTTCACAACAATCGATTACCACTCGCAGTCCATTTAGAACGCCACAGCGTTATTGAATAACTTTAAATCCGCATTATCCATCAGTTTAAATTACGAAATATTACACACGCGCGCGTATGCACGCACACACATACACACACATGCACACACACAAACAACACACACACACACACACACACGATCACACACACACACCAACACACACGAGAGTACACAATATTATATGCACGAAACTACTACATTACACATGGA
>NW_014577061.1:1428892-1438097 GCF_000485595.1 Priapulus caudatus | reverse complement strand
ACACACACACACACACACACACACACACACACACATATATATATATATATATATACACACACACACACATACCACGCACACACGTGCACACACACAAGACGCTCGCGCACAACACACACATGCGCGTACACACAAACGCACGCACACACGGATGCACGCACACACGCACGCACACTACTCGTAATCTTTGCAACACTTTCACAACGGATTTTTTTCTTCGTGGTGAGCAACGCTTCATCAAGTTTCCTCACTTGCCTCTTATCTTTGGTAGCTTTGGAGCCAGTTTACGAGCCACCGTACTTCAAGGAGAAGCTCTTTGATGTTGAAGTGACGGATGGTGACTCCGCTCTGCTCATGTGCCACGTCAAGGGCGTACCCGACCCCGACGTCTACTGGTACAAGGACGGAAAGGTAAAATAGCAGAGCTCTGTGTGCCTGTAAACGTATGTATCGGCGCGTGCTTTAATTTCCTTACGTAGGTGCTCTGTCCGAACGTAAGGACTCTCGGTGTAGTTCGCTTGGGTGTGTATATATCCTAGATTTGCCCAAATACAGACATGAATATACTAGACATGTGCTATGATTAGTTGCAAGGTACAATTCTGATATAGATGAAAATGATGACGAACATAAACACATTTCTTTGATAAATACCTTACATTTACATCACAACAAGGACATTACATTTACATAATATTACGACAGCATTTACGTCACGTAATAACAAGTGACGCCATCATTTATTTATTTTTCTATTTTAAATTATTTAATGATTTAAATCGCTTATTCTTTATATCTTTTTTTCAGATGCTGGCGAGCACGGACATGATTGACATTCAGTACAAACAGGGCGTGTGCACGCTGGGCATTGTCGAGGTGTTCCCAGAGGACGAGGGAGAGTACACGTGCAAGGCTGTCAACGAAGAGGGCGCTGACCAAACGACGTGCCTCCTCGCTGTCACGGAGGAGCGTGAGTGTCATCATTGTACATCATTACATATCGTTGTGTGTCTGTGCGTACGTGCACGTGTGTGCATGTGTGTGGGTGTGTGTGGGTGTGTGTGGGTGCGTGCGTGCGTGCGTGCGTGCGTGCGTGCGTGCGTGAGCGTGCGTGCGTGCGTGCGTGCGTGTGTGTGTGTGTGTCATATGATTCTATGGGGGAATAAAAGCTGTAAGTGCATTTAAGTAGTATTGCGTCTGAAAGCCGAAGGATCTTATTAGACAATGAGTTTACGCCAATATTCGTTAATGTTTCGATCATCATTTTGAAATTAACGTGAGATGGCTATTGTCAATTACTTCAATATATTATATAATAAACCATATATCTTATTTTCGGTTGTTATTTAATAATTCGCTATACAAAGCGGTTCATAATGCCGAACTGAGCTTGCCATGCGTAACAGCAATCTATTCAACTATTGGCGCCGTTGGTCCCTTAGGTATGCACCTGGAACTGTTGCAACAGTGTACAGATACTATTGGTTGCACGCGATCGCCCGTGATATAAATGTTTTTCTTTTTACAGCTCCAGCAAAGTCTGGCCACACCTCCCCCGTACCAGGATCACCTCTTCGGCCCAAGAAGACAGCGTTCCCCACCGCTCCCGGAGAAGGTACGAAGGACCTCCCTTCCTCTCTCTCTCTCTTTCTCTCTCTCCCTCTCTCTTGTATTTCACAAATGTATTTTGTGTAATGTAATGAGTGTACGTGGGTAATATTAGTTTCCCAGTATTTTTTTGGTGTTCGTAACGGTTATTGGTATTAGTAACGGTAACAGTATTATCTGGTAACGGTTGTGTCACACGTCCCCTACATGCTTCTACAGAGAGAGGTCCGTCGTTTGCGCGCCACCTGGAAAGCAAAAACATCCGCGACGGTGACAAGCTTGTGCTGGAGTGTGAAGTCACAGGTAAGCGAGATTTGCATGCAGTAATTGCGAAGTGCAATAGTTGCAAGTTATTGAGATGATCCATTCCAATTTCCAATAATCTCGCGAATACCTAGTATCACTATACATAGTAGGAATGCGTGTATGTGCACGTGTTAATGAGTCCGTTCGTACGTGCGTGCGTGTGCGTGCGTGCGTGTGTTCGTGCGTGCGTGCGTGCGTGCGTGCGTGAGCGAGTGAATGAATATGCCTAATGTGCTCCTTAACTTCAAGGAAACCCGCTTCCCGAAACCATATGGATTCACAACGAGAAAGAGATAGTGGAAACACAGTTCCTAAAGATAGAGGAGGATGGAGGGCGTCACCGTCTGGTGATTGCTGAGGTTTACCCGGAAGATGCCGGCTCGTACGTCTGCGAGGCGTTCAACGTGATTGGAGAGTGTGCAACCAGTTCTAGTGTTCATGTTAAAGGTAGGTGGCGCTACATGTTTAGTGCTAAAGGCCATGTATTGCGGATACTTTAATATTAGGGTTTGTTCCGAATATTTGACGTGACATTATAGTGATTGTCTCTGTGCATGCTCCTTTAATGTTGTGACAATATGAACTAAAACATTAATTGAATATCTTAATATGTTAATTTATAGTAGTTGCGTTTATATATATATATAATATGCATATTTCTCAGTTGTGGATGTTTGCTAGTCTATTTGGAAACCGGGTTACAGTCCTACAGTTATATAACTGAAACATCTGTCGTATTTTTTAGGTCCAGAGACATCGGGCTTGCCGGAGTTCATGAGCTTCCCACGTTCAGCCACGACTGAAGAGGGCGCTCCTGTCACCTTCTCGTGCGAACTTCGCACGGACAACTGCACAGGTACGTTCATTGCCATTGTCCGCTTCCTGCACGCGCTTCACGCATTAATCACTGCGATATTTCCCTTGCGGTAACTTCTTACCTATAGTGAAAACGAGAGCAGGTGACAAACGCAGTATGAATACCTCACCAATACCATATAACGTCGTGATTAGGCAGCAACTGTGTCACTTACCGTGGCTTTACCGTGTTCGGTCCTTTCATGATAACCTCCATACTGCCAGGGACAGCAATAACAGATTATGCAAAACCATTTCATTTGCTAGCCATTAAAGCTATAATAAGGATTAAACAATCATGAACCCGTCATAACATAGACCGATCATCTATAAACATGGTTTTATACATTTTTATCCCACACGAAATTAGATGTAGTGTCTGTGTTCAACAGCTACTAGCGGTCATCATACTATGTCGATGCCTTAATCAAATCTAATTCATTCCTTATTCATGAAATTATTAGTAAACGTTCAATTCTTTGTTCGCATAAGATTTCATGATTATGTCGTGGTTAGGGCGAAAGTGCGGTTAGGCTCACGCATTTCAAGGGCTACGTCACCGTAGATGCAGCTTAGTGGTTCAGGTGATCACAACCTAGTCTATGGGAGTAACGTACTTCGGAGGTGGGAATTGCTCATCTCTGGTCATGCGTTGACCCTTTGTCTGCCCGAACATTGGATAAGCCATTGCCCCGTACACCAGGCCCTTTGGTACGACAATTGCGACAGAGTGAACTACGCCTCTATGTTACGTGCTATTCCATGACGCAATGTCGATGACCTTGCAGTGACCTGGATGAAGGAAGGTCGGGCACTCAAAGACACGGATCGCTACCGAATCAGCCATTCCCAGAGCAGCTCCCGATTCGAGATTCTCAAGGTCACGGCTACCGACGAAGGTCGCTTTACTTGCTGCGCGTCCAGTGCGGACGGAACCACCGAGGCGGCCTTCTCTGTCGAAGTCAAGCTAAAGGACAAGAAGTAGATCACCGTATTTCAGATGCAGAACGGCCAGTGTTCTCCCAGTTTGTGTGCTGTTAGTATATTAGTATTGTGTGCCACACGTAGCTTAGAGTCTGCTAGCTTGTATTCCCAATCCAGCCGACCTTGGTTGAGAACACATACCTAAATTTGCATCTCTTACGAACAAGTCGAGCGAGCTAAATTGCAATATGGATTTCGATGATGGTAATATGAGATCTGCATTCTTGTCTGCCTAGTGCGTAATTTACTGTAAGTTACATACCAGACGATCATGAGAAGTTAACGAATACGACATGTCAGCGTCAGCACCAATGACTAACCATGTGCCTTATTAAGATTCCGTCCATAAGTATCTAGTGCTTGAGTGTTTGAGCTTTAAAATCAGATCACACTTCCTTGCTCCGATTATTTAATTACTTATTTATTATTATAATGTATAATTCATTGTAGACCCCCTACGTCGACTCGGCGTGTGTGTCTTTTTGTTATGTGCGTATAATGCACGTACGTGTTGTTAATAATAAGATAAAAATTGAAAAAGTTCACGTTGAGTTACAGTCCCACAGTTTGCGTCTCCATCGTGTTTATATCTGGTCGCTGCACCATCGACGCATGCAGATAGGTGGCGCCGGTGAGAACCATTGTTTTCGCCTTGCTACGGCGGGCAACATGTATAGAGGGATGTTCGTTGCTGATGATGTATATGCTAGCACGCCCCTTAAAGAATCCGTTGATCTGATATAGATAGTCATTGGTTTTTCTGTACTAGCCCTAGAGTGTCGTTTGCTCTGATAATATCTCATCTCGGCCGGCGATGGTTAGAAAATTGAGCAGAATTGCGATGTTAGCACGTCATTGACGGAGGGTTTGTACGCGTAAAATGTTTTCATGTACATTCGTCGGTCGTCTGTACTGCTTGGATGCCGTTTAGACGTTCGTAGCACATGGGTTGTTATATTTAACGCGCACGTGTAGTATGTAGTTTAAATCAAAGCGATGCCTTACGTGGAGAAGTGGTGCTGGCGCTTGGGGTGACTGTTGATTTTGACACGAGATGAAGCAACGCTGGCAGGTGAGCAAGTGTCAGTGAGTAAAGCTTCTCACCTGTGACTACCGTGGCCTTATTAACTCTTAGCCAGCAACGGGTTAAATAAATATGGAGCGTGAAATTTTCGCAGAAAAATGCGACAATTGAGCGCGCTTCCAATGTATGAAATATGAATATGCGATATAAAGTAAGAGAATGTCGACTCGAACGTGTCAAGGCTACAGAAACAGGACGTTGCGATATCTGCTATAAAAGAGACACTAGCCACTAACATAATGAGGTGTTGCACGCTTAGAGAAGCGTGACGTATTTTGACCCACGATTGTCATGTTGCACGTGACAATATTCCTAATGAGAGGTTAAAGAGGAAATGACATTGCCAAGTTCATTGTGACAAAACCCTACAGTGACGTCCTCTGTTTTGATTTTATTTATTTGTGTGACAATTCAGTTTTGTGTTAGCTTCAAGTTATCACAGTGTATTTGTCTAGTCGGAGATCTGTACATTGAATATTTTCCTCAAACTCAAAATTTGTAATATTACATTTGTATTATGTCTGATCGATCATTGGTGCTATTTCTATCGTAACAATAACAAATATTATTATTATTATTAACGACGTCTTTTGTTATTCCTTTGCAGATTGCTATTATTTTTTAGTTTTTTTATTGTGAAATCTAACCTTGCTGTGAATTTAACGTTTATCGGCATTGCACTCATAAAGAATGTGAGCGCTGGTGCGCTGGGCGGTCGACGGAATCTGTAACATGTGTGCGGAAGTTTGATAGATGAACTCTGGGCGACATCGACAGGCTTACGTGCGGATAATACCGATATAACGCACGTGTCCCTATTCTCGATGTCGCACGTGATATACGACATATTGTCTACATCAGATTAGATCGCCATTATAAAACGCAACCAGTGTGGTCAACGGTAAATTGCGTTTGACTTGAAAATGACTTTTCAAACCATTTTTGAGACAAACCGCGCGTTGTGCTAGCTATCTTCGCCAGCACCGTGGCCGGCCAACCTCTGCCCCGCGCCCTCTCTCACAATACCCGCGACTGTGGTCCGCCCAACGCGACGCTCACAGCTCAATTCATTCAGGTGAGTGCCTCGTTCTCAGGTCAAACGCGCCACCGTATGCCATCGGCAACAGCCCGCCAGTGACGCGTGATACGCATGCACTGTTACCTACTGGCCTACTATCGCATCGAGAGGCAGGAGGCAGGCAAGCGTAGAAGACTCACTCGCTGATATCCCAGCAGCGCTGCGAGACTGTTTGCTGAGTGCTAGCAGCGGTCGCATCGTAAGATTTCTCCGTGATAGACTCTGCTTGTCTGGCGAAGCATCGCACGCACTCGCGCCCACATACCCGCGCGCGCACGCCGAGTGACATAACGGCTAGCGAGCTAATCTAGCGAGACTGCGGTGATCGTAAACGGAATTTCACGACTCGGACGTCCTGCGTAGTTCTTCTATCTCTACACACGGTAGTCGCCGCGGACGCGGTTGCCCTCCCGTCCTCGGTTCAAAGGTGAGTCGCATTTTACGTTCATTCCCGTCGTGCGTGTTTTCGCTCGCGTGTTTAGAAGATCATGTCTTCTCCGTCGGGTTTTGTGACGTGGTATTTGCGGAATGGATCGGTGTAGCGTGAGCTGTCGTAAAGTAAGTGGCTCCTCTTTCCCCACCTCCTTACTACGAAATGCCGTTGGGCGTAAGAGCGTGTCCACTGCCGATTCGCTATATTTTGGTTATATATATATACATATATATATATTTATTTATTTACAAAATTATTATATACATTTATTTATTTAGATAATTATTTTTATATATTCGGTTCTCAATGATACGATTCGATACGATACGACCTAACCGATATCATTTCGATAAACGCGGAATTCGCATTAAATGTAAAATTCTCTGTCTTCGACACATCTGCCTCTACCACCTGTGTACATCACTATTCTATATGCGACAGTCCTTCACTCAAGGAATATGAGGTCCGTGATCATCACGTGCACAAAATGTCCGATGTATTGTCGGTCTTTTTTTCGGTTCAGTGTTTACCGTGAAGTACCGCAGATGAACTGGTATAGTTGGTGTAATAGATAATTAAAAAAACTTTTGTTCTCATCCGTGGCAGTTATTAATTACCTGTCTCTTAGCCGATGATGATCAGAGGTCAACAGCTCAACGGAGTTTTATGACCCCCTAACCAGAATATTCGTATACGACTGCCAAATTTCTAATTCGACATTACTGCCTGGGTGATTCCAATCATGCGTGGATCCTTTCCTTACTGCACGCGATTAACAGAATGGTGAGAATAGCCTGGAGGATATTGGGGGGATTCGTCTGCACTCTAATTTTGTCCTGAATTGCGAGTAATCATAAGTGTGGTATTTATGACAAGGCTACAACCCCGTGGAAACAACGCCCGTTGCAGAACGCAAAGCAACAAAATTGCCGAGGCCTGTTATACTGCACGGGAGGCCAGAGGGCGGATAACACACGTGTAGTCAGTCCGTTTTGCCGTGTTGCATTTTTCCACTTTCTCATCTGCGTAGTTATCATTCAAGCTAAGCTATCGATGTGACATTTTACCATACCATTATACCATATATACCATTATACGGTTATATTATTTATAATATACCATGAGTTCATACTACTGCTACTAAATACTAGCAATAATGTCACATAAAGCAGTTAGCAAGCGAGTGGTAATAGGCGTCGACATGCCTATAACATCTATTTATATAGCTTGAAGAATTTGCGCGCATTCATCAAATTTGTACCTTTCAACGGCTAGACGCGTATGTAATTTCTTTGCTGTGGTAGGTAATCTGGCATGTAAGGGGGAAGGACCGGGGGCAGCAAAACCTTTCATCACAAACTAACTGGGTAGATATAGGTAGTAATCGCACGCATGCGGGTAGTGGCTCCACGCCATGTCTTTATAAACGGCGGCAGGTGGGAACCCCCCCCCCTCCATTTCATTTCGCGGCCATTTTCCCCCATCGACTGCTATATATTCTCAAGAGTACATGATAGTGATCTCTATTATGTACTCTTAATATTTCGTAGCCAACGTCCAGACACGAGTACATTCAACAAGCAAGTCCCCGCCCGAATGTTCATGCGTGCGTCTTCACGTAACCGAACTCAAGTCGCGCGTGATCGGATATAATAAGTATACTCCAATGATTACGCAGCGCGTGATTTTGCTCGTGCGTTTGCAAGTGTATTCAGGCCGGCAGCTTGCAACGAGCGCGGCATTATCGGTTCATGATACGCAACAAATAGCACGAGTTTCAACTCGAAATCTAAAGAAAACGTCGTCCAATCTACATCGCCGTCTACGCGTACGTAGTAACTACAACTATATAGAACCCGTTTTCCGGTCGGCAAAAGAAATTTGCTTGCTCCAGATTTCGTGCGCATATGCGTACGTGCCCACGTCCAATTTTAGTTGGCAAAATTAGGTTTCGTGTAGAAAGAAATCGCCGCGAGATGCGTGTCTTGATAACGTATGTAGCCTATAATGAGTGGGCGCTGGGTGTGCTCCACCCTAGCACATAATCACAGCGTCTCTAGGTATTGTTGTGGCTGTTGTAATGAGGCGAGATTCAACCATAGATGTCGCGTGTATAAATACCGCAGCGGGCTACCACCTTGGAATGCACGCCAACTAAGGAGGAGCAAGCTTGACAGACAAGCGAGCGCGTTGTCAGCAATCATGAGAAATGCTGCGTGCAGTGACTAACTCGCGCAGCATGCACATCCTTGTTATGTCTCCATCTGTCGCCTGCTTCTGCCTCGGTTCTGCTGAAGCGGTCCATGCCTCCATCTGTCGCCTGCCTCTGCCTCGGTTCTGGTGAAGCGGTCCATGTCTCCATCTGTCGCCTGCCTCTGCCTCGGTTCTGGTGGAGCGGTCCATTCACACACACACACAAGACAGCACACAAAAGTTCATACACACACACACACACAGCACACATACACACACGGGTTTCGTCGCACACACAAGCACATACATATACACACACGCCCGGCGCGCACGCACGCACGAACACACACCACACACCCGCACATATTCACGCACACACGGGAACACACACAGATTCACGAACAGCAAAATTCACACAGCACACGCGCACACCGCGCACGAAGACGCAACATGCGCGCGGCACGGGAGAACGTACACCCACCACACGGACTCCAACAACACAATAATACACACACACCCACGGGCGCGCAACGTCACTAGCGCCGTACACACACGCACGCACGCAACACACACACACATAGCACACGACAAGTGACCACTGTGGTACACACACAGCAACTACGTACACACATATAGCACGCACGTACACACACACACAACACAG
>NW_014577061.1:1426022-1428882 GCF_000485595.1 Priapulus caudatus | reverse complement strand
GTGTGCGCGCGCATGTGTGCGTGTGCGTGTGTGCGTGCGCGCGCGCGTGTGTGTGCGTGTGCGTGTGTGTGTGCGTGTGCGCGCGCATGTGTGCGTGTGCGTGTGTGCGTGCGCGGGCGGATGTGCGCGTGTGTGTGCCATCACAACAAGTAGCCGGCTTGTCATCTCCTGCTGACCCGCTGCTGCGGTGGCACAGTCCGGTCACTATGCTACGCGAAGACAACGCGCACTCATCCCAGACGAGACTAACAGGGCATTCATACAAACTGCGCGCGGGGACAGGTGTGGGGTCTGTTGCGGGGGGCTCTATTGTAGTAGATGCGGCCGTGCCTGCCGACGAGATAGAGATAACACTGGTAGGGCGATTTATTACGCGTGAATCGCGTGACAGCGAGACGATGGTTGCATCTTCTGCTTAAATCAACTTTCTCACACTGTAGTCTCACTACGGGAGGCGATCTTAGAATCTGTCAAGGAGACTGCGCGTAATTATCAGTGATGAATGTGTAAACATATAGTTAACAAGAGAAACGCGCCAAGGACAGTTCCACGCGCCCGCCATTACGTTGATGATTTCGCGGAAGAGTTGACACCGTGATCATGCGCACGTAATCTACAGCGTTAAGTGACAACTTTGGAAACGATTTACCTTCGTTTATAATTACGCAACCAGTCGGCAAACATTACTCGCGTCGCCTTGTATTTGCACGATGCAATTTCTTATAGCGAAAGCGCCGCCCAGCGAACAGTTGGTATGCATATTTGTTTTGTCGTTTTTGCTTAAATTATACCCGCCTCACATCGACGTCACGCTCACTAAATGTCAATACAAAAGATATGTGCCTGGCGAGTATTCGCTTTCATCTTGAACCTTTTTGTACTATCTTTATTTATTTCTTACATCTTTTTTTTTATCTTATCTCTACATCGTTTCCTTCCATAAGGCCATCTATTCATGGCATTGTTGTGCTCACGCGATCTCACACGCTTCTCGATTTCGTTACTCGTGTCTTACTTCGCTCGTGTGAAAAATTCACCTAGATTCGCGCACAGTAAATCCATGTCCATCTAAATTCCTCGCCTGAATAAAGGCGACAGGAGTCGGCCAGTGGCCCGCTTATATACACGGGACTTGCAGCACCGATGACGATTATCGAACCCAACTTCCTTCCACATCACGAACACGTGTTATGTACCTGTGTGGCTATATTATAGTCATCGTGGGAATGCTGTGCCGTAAAGATGAGGCGGTCACCGAGGGGAGGCACGCGTACCAACAGTACGGCTCGGACGGCAGCTCGGCCAAGACGGGCGGAAAAAAAACACGGAACTGAGGCTACGTGTCGAGGGAATAGCGATAACGAGAACGCACGAGAGGTATTGTTAATAAACGAGCGGACGCGCCGCAGACAAACGATGACGCTAACAGACGAGCATCGAGACTGACAGGATCGCGCAGATTTCCCAGAAGGTTTCCCTGCTAATAAGCGGCCCGCTAACATGTCGATTGATGCGAAGAATCACACGCGCGCGGCAGAGAGTCAAATCAATGCGGTAGCGGGCATTGGCCGCTCACGACGTTGAAGTGTTCAGCGAGGGACTGTAAATAAGTTGCAACTCTGTTCCTTATTCGGCACGTTTCGTTTGAAATGCTAACGCGCACTTCCTCGCCACTTTAGAACGGCATCGGTCAATGTTTCCGCTAGGGTTAGTGCGTTCCACATCGCCCCCCGGCAGCATATATAGATAGTGATAATCAGAGAAACGAGAAACGCAGGAACACGAGCACACTGCGCACGCTCACGCGTTCAGGGCTATAAGCACGATGCGTGGGTAGAGCGATGCACAACTGCTTCTTAGAACAGCGTTGGGCGTTTCTTCACCTTTAACATTCATATACTAACCTAGTTACGAAATGATATACCCAGTTATTTACTGTGTAGAATGCATCTCTCCCCCAGGCGCCGGTGAGAGAAGTAAAGGCTCGATGTAAATTTTGCCACCGTTACGAAACCCTATACTTTATCGCTGCCTGCTCGTCGTCAACTGAATGTTGAGATGCTCTTCTCCTAGCGAGCTTCTACGAGAAATCTGACCCCAAGGCAATGAAAACTAGTTTAGTTTATGCCGCCTCTAGTGCGATAAATCGTTGCTAGAAGAAGAGCATCTCAACATTCAGTCGACGACGAGCAGGCAGTGATAAAGTATAGGGTTTCGTAACGGTGGCAAAATTTACATCGAGCCTTGGTAACAGATTAGGTGCATCATTGCACCCAAACATTTATTATTAATATATGGAATAATATTATCTTCGTATTCTCATGTTCCTATCTTTCTGCATCTGTGTCCATCTGACTCCTGCCTCTGCCTCTGCCCCGGTAATGTGGCATCTGCCCGTGCGGTATCTCTGTATCTGTCCTGGTGAAGCTATCCATGTATACATTGGTCTCCTACCTCTGCCTCTTTCATAGTGACATTTTCCATGTCTATATCTGCCTCCCGCCTCTGTCCCGCTGAAGTGGTCCTTGTATCCGTATGTCTTTATCCGTCTCCATTTGTCGCCACATTTGCCCTGCCCTTGTCACGCGGAACTGGACCGTCCGTCTGTTGCGTATACGGATTACGGATTATACATCCGCGTTACATGCGTTGCTGTCGCGATCGCGCAGACGGGAGCTGGCAAGGTCACCGGCTGCTAATCCGGGGCCAAGATAAGTGTCAGACACGGCGGTGCTGCTAAGTCGCGGGGGGGGGGAGCTGGTGGTGTGCTTGGTGCAGACGGGCGCAGCGTGTGTGTGTGTGTGTGTGTGTGTGTGTGTGTGTGCGTGCGTGCCTGCGTACGTGCGTGTGCATGTGCGTG
>NW_014577061.1:1420496-1425099 GCF_000485595.1 Priapulus caudatus | reverse complement strand
TATATGTATATAAGAGCTATATTCAGATTTATATTTTACTTATGGTTTATAAAGGTAATTTATCACTATTATATTCTTTATTATTATACATACAGCCTTGCAGGCTTATAATTGAGTCCATTAAATTTTATAACACCACACGCTTTCTTGCGCGCACCCAGCAAGAAATCGACGGATATCACTGACGCATGCATGCTCACATAAGTTCATTATCACCGGGAAGCGTGCGATCGTAGACTGCGCGATCGTGCGGGTGCAGCATCGTAGACATTCTCCCATGGCAAACGGCCCCCTTCTCTACATTGCGCATGGGCCTGGATATATTTAGCATGGCGCATGGTGCATTGCACATGTAGATGGGCTGCACATGTAGATGGGGATTTCACCTTTATCGTACATGCGCAATGTAGAAGGGGACGTTTACGATATTAAGGGCGCTGTCAACCGTGCTATACGCGGGCAATCATAATATAATCACATCCTAACGACTCGGTTGTTTGTTTTATGTTCGTCGCAGATGTGATGACTAGCTATATAACGATACCGACGCTATCACGATAAACGCCCGCCGCTCTGCGCAACAAACAATCAGCGTGCTCTCGCAATTATAACGTTCTCCGCAGCGTTATTTCGTCATCAGTCCATCACGCATCACGCGACGAGCCTACACGCTCCGTTATTCCTCCGCGACACTAACGCTACTCTCTGATATTATTGCGCCCTAGTTACACTGTCCCGGAAGGCGGCGGCAGCGGCGGCGAGCTCTGAAGACGGGAGTAGTAGCCGCGTGTGTACGTGTGTACGTGTGTACGTGTGTACGTGCGTACGTGTTGTACCACGTGGTACGTATGTTACGTGTGTACGTGTGTACGTGTGTATACGTGTTGTACGTGCTTATACGTGTATACGTGTGTACGTGTGTACGTGTGTACGTGTGTACGTGTGGTGCCTGGCGAGCGCCTGGGCGTTGCCTCAGCTCCGCTTCCTATCTGGGCAATCGCGTGTTACGCGCCGGACAATCGCCGAGCCGACAAACTCGCGCGATGACTCCGACGCACAATGTGAGGACATTGAACGAGTGGACGAGACAATGTGAAGACATGTACGGTAGATGTTTATCGCGTGCGTTCCCGTGCGTGCGCGCTCGCGTTACCGTGACAGAGAGACGATTTTTTAAATACACCGCGTCCCATATATCGTCGGCGATGCTCACGCGATGCTAATTGGAGCAAATTACACGCAGTTTTTTTGCATTCTTGTCCGCTAGACTTATTCCCGATTCAGATGAATAGAATATTGCGCGTAAGAACGAACACGTCTAACGTCTAAAGTGAAAGTGTCTGAGTCATTCTATTCACTAGGTACCACTGGCTTTGTTATTTTACATCCGCTTCTGGAATGCGTAATATGCGCTATTCATATTTGAGGTGTATGCAAAACGACACTAAAACACTCCGGAAAAACCGGTATATACAAGGTGTATTCTTCGCGCGGGCTAGATGGTATCAAGAGCGTATAAAGAAGGTTCTTCTCCTTCTTTATCTGCTCTTGATGGTATCGATGCAGCAGAGTCCGGCTCATGGTGGAGGCCGCACGTCGGCAGTTTATTGAATACGATGAAAAAAAACTTAACTACAAACATTCTCATGTTTCTCTCTGTGCTCGCCCATTGGCTCATAGCCGCCACGTGCGCCGCCTGCCGGTAAACTCTCTCCAGGTTCCCGTCTCGCCCCGCTCACAACCGCTGTTTTAGAGAACCGCAATCTCCCGTCTCATTAGACCGTGTCTACTACCAGTGGTCGGTAATCTCTATCCAGTTGTCGTATGTATATAGGCATGGACAGATAGAGGGATGGCTCGAATTTTTAATGAGTCAGTGGTTTAAATCAGCCTTGCGGTGGCTTTCTTATATTGTTATTTTTGTCGTGTTATGATCGTCACGCTAGAATATCCTCATTTTCTCCTTGATTCCTTTCTTTGCACTCATTCCCCACTCGTAACTTCGACCCCGTCCATAAACAGGTTACCTTCACAGTCGCGTGTTTGAAGGAACACTTAAACATGGCGAAAACCGCCGTAAAGCTTCGTTTATCCTCGTAAAACAAATAGAAGTCGTAAGAACTATTATTTGCAAAGAGACCGGAAATGGACGTGAGATAACATGCCTGCATATGTTGGCATTGTTACGCGTCATTAATCTCTCCCGTCGAGACGCTGAGAGCTGGGGCAGCTCGTTCCAGCCCGCTCTGTAGCCGGCTAATATAATGCGCTCTTTCTTTCAGGTATACATCTCTGCTCACCTTATAAGAACTTCTATTATGTCGAATAGTGATGTTTATGGCTAATATGTTTGGGTGTGTGTGTGGGGGGGGGTATGTGCGGCCGGACTGTACTGATTTGCGGGTAATACATTAACAATACATTATCCATACCCGCTAGCTTATAGTAAAAAGAAGGTACTTTGTCTATAAATGTGTTCGGTTAGTTTCCGTTTAGTTTTAAAACGAGGTTAAAATCAGACACAATTGTCCCCACCTGTTGTTGTAGAATCGATTAGTCGGTTTCACTATCAGTAAACGTGAGACGTGTTGAAAGTAAGTTATAATTGATGTGAAAAGTACGCACGTGCGACGTTTTTAATGCTATTATTGATGTGAAAAGTACGCACGTGAGACGTTTTCAATGCTATTATTGATGTAAAAAATTCGCAAGTATGATAAGATCAATCCTTTGATGTATATGAAAAATTCGCACATATGATGCGATCAATCCTATGATACATGTGAAAACTACGCACGTGTATGACGTGTTCAATGCTGTGACGTACCAATGCGCGCGAGTATATACGACGTCATCAATGCTGTGACCTAATGACTACTGTAAAACTACTATACACAAAATACAAAAAGCTACTGTAAATATTTTTGCATCTACGGCGTTGTCGGCGCATCGCGGAAGTCTCTCGGCGGGTACTGTCGGTAATTATGCTGTCGGTATCGTTGTTGCCGACGCCTGCCGCATCAGGTTACACGTAGGCCTACATAATAAGCTTTACATAGAATTAGCCGCGACACATCCCGGTACATCCATCATCGATGCGACGCACTGTCACGACAGACTCACTAGCGAGACGCACTCTGGGAGTCCGTATTCTGTATTCTCTGTGAGTCTGTATTCTGTAAGACGCCACCCGCTATATTATGGTGGCCAAGATGGCTACCATATACACCTCTATATCACATCCTGGGCGGTCGGTGAAAAATATGGCGTTAGTTAGAGTTAGAGTTAGTGATAATCATCGCCCCAGCCTTATAGTGAAGTATTAAATGTCTATTTGGGCCACTATACTATAAATGGATATTTGATGCGCATCGATTCGATTCGGGTCTCATATTACAAATCACTTTTCACGCAAATGCAGAAGCTCTGCGATCGTTTCCCCGATAGTTATACGCCTGGTATGTACATGTCCGACGCTCATATCGTGAATCCAATTAGTGGACATGGGGGTGGGGGAACTAGCGTCGAGTATTACGTCCACGTAGTACGTCCGGATTTGGAGACCAACACCTTAAATTCATTGATGTATACATGTTTGTAAGTGTGTTCTACCTATGGCGTACCCGTGGTTGTCACAGGATACCGTATTACAGAACACACATCAGCAGCCCCGTGTTATGCAAATGCACAGCAGTGCGTAGGTAGGTACTGACTGTCACACTTCGTACACCTTCGGTATTTCGCCGATCGTATCTCGACCGTATCATCGGTCCACATCAGCTTACGTCACGCACTCGCTACGAAGTACGCTACCGACTTATTAACGTGATGCATAGATATGCATGCGTGATATTGTTGGTGCAAAGGTTGCGTCTCGGTGCGAATATTCAGGTCAGTTCTGCTGCTTAACGTAGTTAGCAAGTGTCGTGTCTCCACGTAAAGCCCACTGTGTGGTGCGAGACAAGCTCGGCGCAAGTCAAGCTGAAAATGCGACACGGCGCGACGAGAGTGCTATAGAGCCCAGCTTTATCTTATAGGGGGCATGTTGGGTAATATAGCAGCTGCCACTAACTAGAAACTAGCACCCTTATATTCGAATTAGCACCTTTATCCTTCGGCTATACTATACTAAGTAGTGTTGTGATAGATCGTGCGTGTGCGCGTGCGTAAGTATAGTGTGTGCGTACATGCGTGCGTGTGATACGTGAGCATGTTTGTGATACATATACATATATGTGATACATGATTGTGTGTCTATACACGCACGTGTATATACGTAAATAAACGTGGAATCAGCACCCGTGCAACCATCTCCGCTGAACTGGTTGACCACTGAACTACATACCGCGTGTTGCGTCCATGCTTCCGCTGTATACTGTAATAGTATATAGTGTCGTTCAACATCGTACAATACTGGTTTAATAATCATATAGAGTGGGCCAGCGTTTAGTGCGTGCAGCAACTGCCTCCGGGAATGGAGCTCGTTTGGTTTTATGACTATCTATCTCTCTCTCTCTCTCTCTCTCTCTCTCTCTCTCTCTCTCTCTCTCTCTATATATATATATATATATATATATAGGGCATATATATATATATTATAAAT
>NW_014577061.1:1405183-1417386 GCF_000485595.1 Priapulus caudatus | reverse complement strand
ACATAGGTTCTATGATAGGTGTTAGAGGTTCTAGGATAAGTGTTAGCGGATATAGGATAGGTGTTAGAGGTTCTAGGATAAGTGTTAGCGGATATAGGATAGGTGTTAGAGGATCTAGGATAAGTGTTAGAGTGTGTTTAGGCTACTCACCGAGCGGATGCAGCAGCAACACGGGGTTCTTGTATCCACGCTCCAGCAGGCGGCGCCGCGTGTCCGTCATCAGCAAGGCGTGCCCGTTGTGCACGGGGTTACGCAGCTGGAACGCGAACACCGCGTCCGCCTGTAACCACGGCAATGCGCCGCGGGAGAGAGAGAAACACGAGGTCATCGACGCGTTGTCGAGAGCCGTGGCGCCCCCTAGCGGGAAGACGCTCGTCTTCTCGTCATGAACGCGGGATAGACGGGGCGACAACGCGCAGGTAACGAGCAGAACGCCGCTTAACGATTTTTAATGGCACTCATTATTCACTCATTTATGAACTCCTTACTTGTGTGGATTTTATGAATTTAGTATACTAGTATACTCTGATTAAGTAGCAAATAATTAGCATATACATGTTTATATGCATATGCATATATATATATATATATAAATTTAGTATACTAGTATACTCTGATTAAGTAGCAAATAATTAGAGCATATACATGTTTATATGCATATGCATATATATATATATATAAATATATCAGGAGTAGAGAATAGAGACTCTATAATCCTATATATATATGAATATATATATACCTAGAACATGTTGACAGATAACGTTTGGAATTTCTGCGTGACCCTCAGATGCACAATAGCACAGTAGGGGCCTAAGTGGCAATGTCGGACTATGGTATATATGGCACTGGTACAAGCTAGCTATTATTATATAGTTCCCACATTAGTATACTGACTGCGTTCACTTATCTATAATGCGGTTTTATGAAACGATGAGTTTAGGACCCGCAGCAGTTTAGAAGGCTGGAATTTCTCACTCTTTCTTCCCTATAAAGGTTTGCTACAAAATGAGCGAGCCGCATAAAGAAACCATACCTACGCATTGTGAGCCAGATTTTTTTTCTGTTGATGATAAAATGCCGAATAAGCCGTTTCCGCTTTCGAACTGAGAAATTCTTTCAAATTCATAATTTCAGCATTGTGTGGTCCAAAATTGTTTGACCGACCCTGTGTAAGTACACTGCGCTTTCATGTGCGACACAATGACGATGACGCAATCTCAGACATAAGATCTTCCATCTACGTAGTGGGTGTATTTGGGTGCGAAGCTAGTTTGTTTTGAGCTGCGGCGCGAATGTTTAGCCTTTTTAATGGATATGAAAAGAAAAATGTGTGCGCAGGGCTTAGATACGCTGGTTCGATGACTTTGCATTGCTCTAAAGCCAGCAGCTTTAGACTCAGCGTTTGGAAATAAACACTCTCCGCTATTCCAACGTGTCACGTCTGGCCACGGACATGTCTGGCCACAGCCAGCGGCGAGGCTAATAACATGTTTATGGGTGGCGTATCCGAGCATCCCGTGTTGCGTCTGCGTCACCCATGTTAACGCTCAACGGCGCAAAGTGGTGCAGTGGTGCAGTGTTGCCGCCGCTCGGCCAGCCACCGTTGTCATGCTAATGCGGGCGCCCACCTGCGCGAGCGCGGCAACGTCGCGCAGCCGCACAAAGACGAATGGAATGCCCAGCGAGTAGAAATTAGGTCACCTGTGTGAGAATCGCGGGAAGGGGAGGGGAGTATTTTTTCGTCTGACGTTCGTACGGCGCCGTGTAACGCGGTTTCACGTAACGTTTCTCGCGGCGCGCACAGCCGCGGGCAGCGTACATCGACTGAAGGACCGATGAGCTTGCGAGTCCTTCGGATGCAAGGTCGTTAGCATATGAGCGGCGGCGGCGGCGGCGGCAGCGGCGGCAGCGGCCATGTTGGGCACGTGATTTTCTGTGATACAGCGTGCTGTAAACAAAAACATGGTGAATATTTATACGTAGGGGTTCTACTGACCTATACCAACGCGAAATGACTTGGTGATGATGATGATGACGACGATAATAATGATGATGATGATTATGATGACGATGATAATGATGATGGTGATGGTGATGATGACGACGATGATGATGATGGTGACAAAGAAGAAGAAGAAGAAAAAGATTATGATGATGATGATGATGATGATGACGACGACGACGACGACGACGACGACGACGACGACGACGACGACGACGACGACGAAGAAAGAGAGGATGATGATGAGAACAAAGGCTTGTGCGAGCGAAAGCGAAAACCCCGAAATGGAATAATTTGCGTGTGTGTTTCGTATATCTCATCTCGGTGTTCTATCGCAAGTAAAGGTGGCATCTAGATAACGTAGACGCGCCGCGCCCATTCGCCTGCACTTAGCACAATGTTATCCCACTCTACGCTCTCCTCCCACTTGCGCGTGAAGTCGGCTGAATAATTTCCAATTTCAGCCGAAGGTCGGCCTAACACAGCGAGCGCACGTATAAAATTAAGCGCCTGCCTGCCAACTCGTTGAACCGCCAGTCTGTTTGCAGCCCTTGTTGCTATAAATGGGATGTCTTCGAGACGCTAAGTACAAGCGACAGCCGCGACCTCTTTATCGGCATTCGGTGAAATTAAATTTAAATTTAAATTTCCTTATCGTTTCCCGTACGTTCACGCTGGTCTACGATCGATCATGATCGAGCCTGCGCTTTTTATCTAACCTAGATACCGACGGATCACTAGATTCCTAATCGGACGTATATATGCGTACTTTGTAACGCCTGCCAGGCACTACTCATCTTAGAGAGATGCGAAACACAACGGCTTTGCAACTAAACGGCCTTTACTCGGTCGTTAATGGTGATGTACTGCTCAGTGCTAGATCTCACTCTTAATAGAACTAAAAGAACTTAAAATAACTAAATACTAACGGAGTGGTGTTTTTTGTCGACTGCGTCCTTCGTGGTAATAGACGTTCGGGCTTATCTGTGAATGACCGACGATGGGTGCATTCTTCCAAATGTATTTTATTACGTGAATTTGATGTGGTAAATACAGTCATGTGCGATATCTATTTCCACGTCTTTAACTTTCGCCAACAGCGACACCTTACATTAATCTTGAGCGATAAGTCAACGTAATAAATTTGTTGAAGGTTCTGTTATAAAACCATATTAAGGCGCCAATTGCGCGTCTCTCACTCTCTCTCGCTCTCTCTCTTTCTCTCCGTCTATTGCTCTCATAAACAGATGTCGCACGTATACACTTCGGATGAAATCCTCGCTAGTTCTCTGGTATCATCGCTAATGGCGCCATTACGTTACAATTTCGGCAACTTTTGGAAAGTGAAAAAATAGGTCACGCAACAAATCACTTGCGCTTCCAGAAAAAAAATCGACCAGTAGCAGCTCGCATGGAGAGAGTACACACACGGGCGCACTAGATCATGTCACGCAAGCTTACAAGGTCTTACACTGTTACTCACGGGTGAAATATATTCAACGAATGACGATACGACAAATGGTTGTCTGCCTCTGCTACATAGGATTCGACTATTTGTAAACGAGCTGACAAACGTAAAGGAAGGAGACATTTGGCAAGATGGCGAGGTCCCACGCTGTTAAGACACTCGTCAGCATGATTCGACAACAATTTTCTGCCTTTACTATAGAGGAGTCGACTATATTGGTGGATATTCGATAGCTTATGTACTTGTCTAGCCACTCAATATATACGAGAGATAGGTTCCGATGGCTACAGATCATATTCTGCACGTCTACACAGACGTCGCGCGCGTAGCACGCTCATATTTTTTGACCTTCCGCCAATCAATGTTTCACGTCCGTGTCAACTCTACATGTATGTTGGGATTCTTGCACCAACCTGTCGCGTGTCACATACACGGCGATATTCGGAGGATTCTGAGGGTTACGCTGCAAAGGTATAACGATGTAACACACTGCTACTTACGAACTTGCAAGGGCGCTTCCCAACTTGCATGCACGCTTCCCGACATTCAGTTTGCTTACGCGCTTGCGTACCTCTGTGTTTTGTTCAAATAGAGCCACTGCAGTAAGGAAAGGTGATGTACAGATGTGTACGGACGCAACGTGTTCAGTGGCGATCGGTTTGCATTGTTACATAATGGAGTATTGGAGTATAATGGAGTATATACCTCGCGGTCCTTCGTTGGCTCGTAAAGATATGAGAACAGTAATTGTTCATGCAGTACATTACTGTCTGTGCCCAATAGCCGGAAGGCTCACTGTTTAGTCGGCAAATACTAATAACAACAATAGGAGAATACTAAGATATCCCTTAGATTGATATGACGGCGGGCCTCTATATCAGCTGGCTAGATCTCTAGCATCAACGTCTGCGTTTACGGCGCATGTTTGACAATGACTTATCATGCAATGATCTAGAATATAGTCAAAGCGCACGATATATTAAACCATTACATAATGAGGATACGCCAATGACTGATTGCGGTAGCACTGTTGCGTAGCAGGAGCAACGTTGCGCTATACATTTTTTATTATTCCATTATATTCTATTCGGTTACCCTAGATGAAAATGTTAGCATAGCGCCCGAGTATAAATTAGCATACGTGTTTCTAACGACACGTAATTAAATATTTTATGATGTAGACCGACATCGTAGAGTGTTGATTCGTGCATTTGCTATCTAGGCCTGATGAATTATGAAAGTTAAACTAGAATTCCTAGACTCGTTACCGTCAAGGCAAGTCGTAATTGCGGCGATGCCAGTTAATCAGCCATCGTGGTGTTATTCGATGAAGCGAGACCTATAGGAAGGAACGCTGTCATTGCGTGTGATATCCATGCGAGCCGTGAGCACGTGCCTTCCTGTCGCGTTCACCTCTAACGGTGCCCGTCATTCCACGGCGCTATCTTCGCGTATATCTTACGTGTAAAACGAAAAGATGTAACCTATAAGAAGACGGGTTATGCCGTCGGGCAAACATATTGTTTTGATGGATGACGTATGCGGTGGCGCTAAAATGGAGATGAGAAGAGATGACGCCGCTGACACAGTTGAAGATAGAGAGAGAGAGATAGAGAGAGATGGAGAGAGAGAGAATTTGCGTGTAAAATTCTTCGTGGCAAGTTTCCACAGCAGAAAGCTTTCCGTTACGCATTAGTGTTAATTAGCGCGCCGACGAACGAACGAGACCGCGTGAGAGTATGTATTTCAACAGATAGCGATCTAAGATGAACCTGTAATAACTAGTTAACGTTCAGTGTGAACTGAAGAGTGCAAATTGTTCTCAATTTGAGAAGCAATATTAGCACGGGTACCCGCTTATTAAACTCGCTCGGGCGTAAGCTTCATCACGCATTCACGCATGCACCAGGCCACCCGCCCACACAGCAAGGCGTCACGATGGCCCAAGATGCTCGAGCATACGCAATGTATATCGCATTAAAATGTCCGGTCAGTGCCTCGGTTTATCCGAGAGGCATTTTTTAACCCGCGGCGTTCTTGCTTCGAAACACAACTCTCGCGAGATTTAAAGTACGTGCTCGACTCATTTCGGACCTGTGAATTTAAGGTTCTATGCCGATTGACACGTCCGCGTATGTAATAATAACATTACGCACCACTACGCACAAAAACCCCCGGCGCTTCCCTGTGTCAGCTTTTGTCATCTTCAGCCGTGGAGATGAAAGGCTCGGATTTCACGCGTGGATTCTCAAACGCAATTACGTGAAGACGATAACAGACAGCAAATAGCCGGTTGAATGTGTGTCAGAATATTGCATATATGTCGTGCACGCGCACTTGCCTCTTGCCTGTTTATCACGACGCGAATTCAAGTGCACGTGTGTACAACGTCTATAAGAGCAAGCGTACGGTATACGAAATTGATAGTGTTGACGTAAAGAGATGCGGGGGTGGGAATAGTATGAGAAATCTGTATCGAAATATCGTCTCATCACTCGAACATAACTTGTCGTGACGGATCAGTCTGAATCATAGAGCTTCTTGCAGTGGCTATACACCACGGGGCATGCAAGAGACTCAAGTATACAACTTCAGTAGGTCGCGTGATTCATCAAATGCAAATCTGTTCTTGAGCAATAGACGCCGGATCACCAGTTGTTGGGTAGTAATAGTGACAGGTAAATTTTTATCACTGACCCGTGTTGGCTGCTAAACATCATGGTGCGTTAGCAAAGACCCGCGGCAATATTTCGAAGTAACTATAATATAGTGGCACACATTGTTTACGGTGTTAAAACGTACTGACTCGTCCCGCCTCCTCCTCCTCCTCCTCCTCCTCCTCCTCCTCCTCCTCCCACCCCCTCTTCACCCCTCCGCCTCTTCCAATCTTGCTATTTCTCAATGTCGTTCTTGCTCTCGATGTGTGTGCACGTGTGCGTGTGTGTCCACCGCCCCCGCGCATGCTTTAACGTGATTAAAGGCAAAGAGTCACACATAAAGTCAGCTATAAAACGGCGATGAGCAGATTGACGCTACCGGTGGCGAACTTGTAATAAACTGCAACGATTTCCTTACTACACGTGACTTTGCGCATATATCCAGGTCAAAGACAGCGAACTTGGCAGACCCGTCGTGCGGCATGTTAGCATCAGTAACCCAGAATGAGTGCTTGCAGGTCACGCGTGACGTCATTGGCCACTGCCCCTGTACGAAATCGTGGCAGACGATCTCAGCTACACAATAGTCGGTGCTATACGTAGAATGTATAACACCGTGTGTCGGCCTTTGTCTATCTCCGTGATGACTCGTGACCCGGTCTGGAGGTCAGTGGACACACTGGCCCGTATTTGCTCTGAAGACGTGTTTAAGCCGCGTTCGACGTACTGCGTGGGAGTGTAAATCGGACTAGGAGGAGCAGAGCTCAGCACAATGTTTGTGTACAAGGGCGCTGAACGACATTGAAAGATGACGCGCCTGCGTTCATCTGCCAAGACTGTGACGTTCAATCTCTTTGGCCTGTAGGCCAAACCTCGTACCAATGTACTAGTGTGTAGTATATCTGTGTATGGCATATAGCTATGCCGTGTTTTAAGAGATCGTAAGTCGCGGAAAGCTAGTAAGTAACACTGTATAGAAAATTGGTTTGTTGCTTGTGGTGGATTGTAAAATACTAGTTTTCAATATTTTTATTATGACATATTTTATTTTTTTCATTGTGATATATTTTTCCACTGACTGATTATCAATCCCACGAGACACTTATTTGCTACTGTTCTGCATTTTTCCGTGATGTTCGAGCACGTTTAGGCTGCTAACTGTCAATGCATATTATACCAGCTTGTACTTTAAGCGGTTGCGTGGGTTACGATGCATTTGTTCGAATCTTGATCACTATTCTACATTTAAAAAAGTTAAATTTCGAGAAACTGGTAAGTTATTTGTTATACGATATTTATTATATTAGCTATTTGTAATACTTGGATTCGCGATATGGCGATTCATATACGCGTAAATATGTATCCATATCATATGGATATAGCTGGCATGCGATATAGTTAAATGAACCAAAAAATATCCACGTAGCACCAACCAGTATTCACGATCCAAATGACTCGAAATAACTACATTTCGAAAACGTTTACGTCGGGTTTATCACTACTATACACACGGGTAGGTCTCGGATGTGTCGTTTAGTGATCGACCTGAGCTGAAAAGTCGTATGTCAAACAGAGGCATAACGTCTGGCAGAACTTGTCGAACAGTTTACGCAGTAGACTTTTCACACCATCACTCCGGCACCGCCGGGCAGACAACGCATTATGACGGCTGAAGGCATTAAGACAAACACTCGTTTTACTAACCTACCGCGGCTGTCTACAGTATAGACGATTAATTGTACTTCGAGAGCTGCGGGTATATAGTGGCTGTCATAATACAAATCGCATGTAGGGCAGCAGAGTGCCCCGCTGCCGCCGACCTACCTATCACCTGTTGTGAACGCTCAGTCAAAAGCCAACTCTCCATCATTTGCGCCACAGCAACAATGCGTCGTTTGTGATGTGTGGGTCTCTGCTAGTGTGTAATCCGCCACGAACAATGTGTACGTGTTGAGCTGATATAAAATCTGCGTTCAACACAGGTATAACTGAGTTAAAGCACTATGCGTTTGTTTCCAGAGTGAGAGCTTTAAAGCTGCAGGTAAGGTGTGTATCGCGCGTGCCCTCGGTTGGTCGCCCAGAGCACAGGCACTTGAAGCGTTTCAATAAAATATAATGCTAACTAAATACGAAATCTATGTACTACCAACTTCTTAATGTTTCTATACTCTCTTTCACCTATTATTGCCGACAGTTTCCTGTAAATTCCGTCCAAATCCTACGTGCAACGCTACCAAAATCCTACGCTGCCAGCCGCCATTGCTTTCGCGGCTCCACTGTTGCACGCTTACACTAATATATATAGTGTATATATATTATATTATATTATTATATATATTAATGTACGCGTGCAACAGTGGAGCCGCGAAAGCAATGGCGGCTGGCAGCGTAGGATTTTGGTAGCGTTGCACGTAGGATTTGGACGAAATTTACAGGAAACTGTCGGCAATAATAAGTGAAAGAGAGTATGGAAACATTAAGAAGTTGGTAGTACATAGATTTCGTAGTTAGTTAGCATTATATTTTATTGAAATCGCTTCAAGTGCCTGTGGCCCAGAGGTGAATACTCGCAGCTAGAAACATTGTAAAACGTAAAGAGCGATTCTCACGCTACTGCTTGAACCCATTGTCAGAAACGAAGTTTTTCCCTGATATTATTCTTAACAAAACATTCTTATTAACATTTTCTCATAGACCGTTGACAGGAACATGGAAGAGTTTCTCATAAGCAGTGCATAGAGGTACGGTCTACGAGAAAAGGTTCATGTAAAGATTAACGTTAGGACCAATTTTGACAATTTCTGACAACGGGCCCCTTGCACGCTAGTTAACCGAGTTTTAATTTTGCGAGCTTGCGGGCGTGGAGTCTGACCCAAATAGCGTTGCTTTAATGGAAATCCTACAGAGCCACACTCGAACTCCGCCGTTGTTGGACAACGTATTCTTTGAATTGACAAGTCTATTATTAAATGTAGAAAAGCATAATAGTCCAACTGTGTTAAACATAGAATTACCACATAAAGCTGACCAGGCGAAATGAAGCGGGACGAAGCCTCGTAAAAATATTCCACCCAGAACATTCTTGGTAAGCCTCGTTCCCCTGTGAATATGTATGAAATATGTGCTGTTTTTTTCACATTTGGTTGGTGTTCGGTTCTAGTCGGAGTTGGTCTGCTTTATTAGCCAGTCGTTAAAGTAAAATTCTTATGTACTCCTGTTATGTCACGTGGGATTCACGGAGAAGACACCTTATATAATAAGGAAACGGGCGTAATTAATAGACCGGCATCGGCGATAACATCTCGGTATGCGCCCTACTATGTATCACGCATCGATACGCCACGATGATTTCCTGATAGGAATGTAATATTCTTACCGCACGTCATATATCAACACGAGCGTTGTATATTTCTACCTGTATGAGTTCGGGTAGGTCTGTGCGATATGCGTTTTTAACGAAGAAGATGGCGCTGGTAGATACGAGCGTACCTCCGACTCGATCTAGTTGCTTTAATTCGTCGCGAGTGCGTTAAAGTTCCGAGTCTAGCTGTGTAGCAAAAAATTATATGAAGCGTGAAATTTTGGGTCATCGCATCTCATCATCGCGATGGCGTAAAATGATTGCGGGTACCGTCAGTCTGCGTCAGTTCGCCGGATTATCCAAACATGGCATGATATGGTAGGGGGGCTCGTGTCAGGCAGGGAAATTGTGGTTCCCCGAGACAACCGCACTGATCTAGAGTAACCGAGAAACACCGAAGTATGCAGTTGTGGGGTTCGGAACCTGCGCGAGCGTTGGACAGTCTTCCACGGAGCTCCGATCGCTAGGCTGGCTGTGTTTTGTGATGCGCTTAATTGTGGCGAGTATAGACGACACTTGTCAAAAACCGCGTTCATTTGTCGCTGGAAGGTCGGCCCCGCGTGGGTGTAGCGGGCATTCTACAGCTCTGTGTCGGCACATTGTGTGTTCCACCGCTGGACCGATAGTATCCGCACCGTTACGCAACAACGTTGGTGAAACGATACTGGTCGCTACCGTGTACAACGCCTACTGACCTTCATTAATTAATTAACGGTGTATGGTCAGATTTACCGCTGTCGTTCTAATTAAGTTTCGCGTGTAAAGCTAGTACGAGTTAGTACGCCCGCGGCTGTTCGCAAGGCCAGTCAAAGGACATGCGTGGTGTCATCACTATGCTGCCGTCACAGCTCGAGTTCATTGGGGTTGGTGCGTGAGGAAAGGTTGATTCATCAAACAGTCACGTGTTGTTTCATGTATGAACGTTTTGTCACGCAGCAGCGTCGTACCAGCGGTGGAGGAAAGAAATCTACCTCCGAAAGCTCACTGATCTTCACATGTGCTTAACATACCGCCTCGTAGGAACTGAGAACTTGTCCTAGTGGAGATATATTGCTTTTAAGCGTAATCGCAAATAGGTGCAGGGAAACTAGTAGCAATGCGATTTTGAAGAAGAGCCTCTGCTCCGTTGTCCGACAGACACAGAGTGGACACGCCTCAGTCACACCACGGTTCACGAGTAATTCGAACTTCACACATCGTCTTCACCATCCAGGTGATGATTACATAGAGATGAATTACATAGAGCTAAACGAGCGCTACACAAAACGACCGAGTAAACACCGCGGATCGGCACAAAGCTCGTTATACGTGTCTGCGATAGGTGCGTGAATCGAGGCGCGTTGAATAGGGCTCTGTCTCTCTAACGTTATTGACACAGTTCAAGAGATCACTAAGTTAATTGTCTATGTGTACGTTCACGAGCGGGCCCAGTTAGTGACGTTTTGACGCATGAAGCAGTTCTTTGTGTCGCGTCCATCGAATATACGTTAGCATAAAATAATGTGATGCTGCTACATACTCCCAAGCCAATACCCTTGCTCTAACAATTAGAAACAATGACAAAACCTCACCTTAAAGTTAATAGCTTTAACAATGGTGTAAACTAAAGCAAAGAGAAGGGTAAAATATGCTGCGGAAATATGACTTTAAAAGGTAATAATATTAGGTACTATGAGCACGTGATAGATATACCAAGTAAATATATTTTATGTTTGGTAATTTTACATTTTCAATAGTATAGTATTGGCTATTACATACACCGCCCCTATTTAATCAATTTTAAATAAAGAACTCTTCTTAGAATTAATTACTCTATATTACCAACTAAGATCAACTCGGTTGATAACCTAAATCGTGTCAAATAATTAAACATTACACCAACATTGTAATTGAAATTCGTTATATGATCTGTAGTTCCGTTTAGCGCCCTTTAGAACGATAGAATCATCCAACCATCTATCCATCCATCCATCCATCCATCCATCCATCCATCCACCCATCAATCCATCGATCCGTTCATCCATTTATCCATTCATCCATCCATTAATCCATCCATCCATCCATCTATCCATCCATTCATCCATTCATCCATCCATCCATCCATCCATCCATCCATCCATCCATCCATCCATCCATTCATCCATCATCGCATCCACCATCCATCCATCATCATCCTTCCACCCATCTATCGCATCATCGATCCGATCCGAGTCGCAGGTCCATCCATCCAGTGCGATCCATCCATACTCATGCCATGCCATCATCCGATCCATTCCATGCCATCCATCCATCCATCGCATCCATCCATCGCATCCATCCATCTATCCATCCATCCATCCATCGCATCCATTCACATCATCCCTCCATCCATTCATCACCCATCCATTCTCACCTATCAATCTTATCGATCCATCCATCCAATCCATCCATCCATCCATCCTAATCCATCCATCCATCCAGTACCATCCATCCATCGCACCCCATTTTTTCGCATCCATCCATTCAGTCATGCCATCCAGGTCCATCCATCATCCATCCAGTTCCATCCATCGATCCATGCGCATCCATCCATCCAGTGCCATCATCAATCCATGCCATGCCATTCATCGCATGGCATCCATCCATCCAGTTCGATCCACCATTCAATCTATGCATATCGATCCATCCATCCATCCATCCATCGATGCCATCCATCATGCCATCCATCCAGGT
>NW_014577061.1:1396448-1405173 GCF_000485595.1 Priapulus caudatus | reverse complement strand
GGTGTATCGACTCTAGCATAGACAGGGGATGGTTGATAGCGAGTTCTGTGTACTCGATCTAAGCATAGACACGGGATGGTTTGAAATTAGCTAGTTCTGTGTATAGATCTAAGCACTAGACAGGGGATTTGATAGCTAAGTTCTGGTGTAATCGATCCTAAGCATAGACAGGGGCATTTTGACTAGCTAGTGCCTGGAGTGTATCGATCTAAGCATGACGGGGGATTTGGCAGAGCCTAGGTCCTGTGAGATCTACAGCAGTAGACAGGCGCATTTCTTAGATAGTAAGTTCTGTGTATCGATCTAAGCATAGACAGGGGATTTTTGATAGCTAAGTGCTGTCTGTTACCGTATCTAAGCATAAGACCAGGGATGGTTATAGTTAGGGTTCTGTGTCATCCGCACCCCTTAACGCGAGTAGACAAGGGATTTGTTGATAGTTAGTTCCTGCTAGTGGAATCTAGCGATAGACAGGGGGGATTTTTGATCAGTAAGCTTCTGGTTACTCGATGTGCGTGATGAGTGGGCAGTGAGACACAAGGAGATGCGTTCGATAGTGAGGGGTTTTGTGTATCGATCTAAGCATAGACGAGGCGGATTGTTGATAGGGTTAGTTTTGCCGCGGCGTGGGTGTGTTATCAGTCTAAGCGATAGCAGGATGAATAACAAACTTTTCCGCCGGCTCAACCAGAACCACCCGTTCTCTGCTAAATCTAAGTTCTAACCGTCACCAGAGCAGGCCGGTAACAAGCACAGAACCATATGCCGGCTGGAAAAGCTGCAGCAGCTAGCGCGTAGCGCGCTCTCTCTCGTCTCTCTCTCTCGTCTCTCTCTCTCGTCTCTCTCGTCTCTTCTCTCTGCTCTCCTTCTCGCGTCTCTCTCTCTCTCTCTTCTCTCTCACATACATATTACAGGCGCGCGCACACACACACACCACACCACCACACACCACACACACACACACACCACAGCACACACACACACACACACACACACACACACAACACCACACACACCACACTCACACACACACACACACACATACACCACACACACACACACACACACACACACACACACACACCACCAGATCGACACACGCACGCAGCGCACGCACGCACGCGCACACCACACACCACACACACACACACACAAACAACCCACACTCACACACCACGTAGGCGACATCCTAAACACCGTTTCAAGACCAGACACGACAGACAGACAGACAGACAGAGCAGGAGCCTGCGCTTATCTCTCTCTCTCTCTCTCTCTCTCTCTCTCTTCTCTCTCTCTCTCTCTCTGCTCTCTCTCCTCTCTCTCTCTCTCGTCTCTCTCTCTCTCTCTCTCTTCTGTCTCTCTCTCTCTCGATCTCTCTCTCTCTCTCTCTCTCTCTCTCCTCTCTCTTCTCGCTCGCTCGGCAGCTCGCTCTCTCCTCTCTTGTCTCTCACTTTAATCTTAAGATGATTGAGATGGTCAGGTTACGTACCGGAAACACCTAGGCTCAGAGATATCAAACGACGGCATTTAATCGTGGGGGTGAAATGTGCGGATGAGCTCGCATCTACGGATTACAGAGGACGCGTTTCCACGTGGCATGTACTTTTTGTAAGTTACTATTCGAGATCATTATTTACGCTAACTGTATGCAGATGCCCAAAAACTACGTGATAGTTTTCGCGGCGGTTTATGGCGTTAACCCCCCGTCTTATCAAACGCGCCAATGCACGCACAATGTAGTTACTGGAGTTTTATTTTAGCGCGCCAATAGATGGCGCTGCAACATGGTCGGCTCTATCCTCATATACCCCTTTTAGTACTGGGGTTCTTATCCCGCTTCAGCGTCCGGACCTGAAGCGGCGCATAACCCCCAGTAGAAAAGGTCGAAACGATACTTAGCCCGGCAGCTTAAAGTTCATAACGCTCTAGGGCGCGTGCGTTCAAGTCTTGCTCTTCCAGACCCCGAGCTAACGTCGGTATAAAATGGGATCTCGCACTTTAGCTCCGCTCTAAATTCAGTGACAGTTTTTACGCCCATTTGTATGAACTGGGGCTGTTATTCCCGCCTTCACGGCTCGGACCTGAAGCCGGGATAAAACCCCAGTATACAACAGCGTCGACAAAACACTTAGCCCGCAGCTAAAGTTATTCCACCCTAGGCAGGGTGGTTCAGGTACTTCGCTTCAGACCCGATGCTAAGTCAAGTATAACAACGGTATCTACAGACTTTAGCTCGCTCTAACAAGTCCCGTCTTAGCTCGCAGGATAAAACGGACTTATCCCGCAGTAGAGTGATTCCCCGCTTCAGAAGCGCCGGCAAAGTCGTGCGCAGTATAAAGCGGCAATAGAAAATAAAAGCAGTAAAGCAGTAAAAGCAGTAAAAGCGGCAATAGAGTGCTAGTAAGAAACCAACAACTTCGAAATTTTCACGGCTTACGCGCCACGGAATCTCCACGTAGAGGGCGCTGTTACCGAGCGAGGAATATCTGTAGGAATCTAGCTTTGTGCGGAAAGAACTTGACTAGGTTATTTGATAGACGTTACATGCGATCAAGGGAGGATATTCGGTTAATAACAACGCGAATAAGGAAGGATGAATAATGAATTATTCGACTTTGATACAATGTAAAAATCCCATTCATTTTTAACCATTGATATGCAGACCATATCAGCTACCACTTATGAAGCTATCGTAGGTATATACTACAAATAGCACACATATATAATATATATACCTCAATCAACAGGTAACTTTTGAAAGTAACTTCTCCACTTCTTCGGCGTATGCTTTACACTGAATAAACAGCAGTCTTTTTGCGTAATACTACATTAAACGAAGAAGGTCACGCATGTATAGGGGGTCTCAGGCATGCTAATTTTGGGTGTGAACCCCGCCCACCGATGATTGACAGGGCCTGCTTCGGACAATTAAACTGTCAGCTTGAAGTACCGGTTGTTATCGTTAGCAGCGTTGACACACGATTTGGCAGTCCGGTAAAAATCAATGTTTTTGCACGTATACTTTATGCACATTTATGCACGTAGAATTTAAGCACAGTAGGTTTTTTGCCAGCGTGAGGCCATTGTTAGTTCCTTTGAAAAATTAAAAATTTAAAAAAAATTTAAAATTTAAATTTTAACGCGCGATATGCGAGTAGACCGATCACTTGTCTGTGGTAGCGTGACACGTAACAACGTATAAGAACGCATGGCGTCGCATTTATTACCACTGACTCCAGGAATTGTCGCTCGGTTAAGAAACGCCGAACATGACAGACAGTTACGACACAAATAGTATAGTTTCGGAATGTCAACTTGGCGAGCTAACAATCGATCGAAAAACCAACATCTAAGACCGACATGGGAAGTAGCACGTGCGCGTTCACGCGCCAACCTGCAATTTCACCATCAAGCTGTCACGTTATGTGAGGCACGATGTATGTTTTTAAAGTCATTTAAATTTAATCAAGTTTCTTGGAGGGTGGCATAGATTACATATTACATATTTGTTCTATTATGGGTTACCAATGCTCGAATTCATCGGAAGCTAAATTCAAACACTCGATGCACACTGTACATGAAAAGATTCTTTGGCAGAAGGTTGATTGCATAAGATAACCAGTACATTTTCTGTTCCTTAAATAGACTACATTACACTAATCTAAACAAAGTTCAATTAAATTATTCTATACTAAACTAAACTACACTAAACTAAACTACACTAAACTAAATTAAACTAAACAAAACTAAGCTAAACTAAGCTAAACTAAACTACACTACACTAAACTAAACTAAACTAAACTAAACCAAATTAAACTAAACTAAACTAAACTAAACTAAATAAAGCTAAGCTAAATTAAACAAAAACTAAACTAAACTAAACAGCGTGAATTTGATTGCGTTTGTAAACGAAAATGGAAGCATCATATCTAAATATGAAACGAACACTGTTGTGGTACAAAGAACTGGTTTTAAGTCAATTGAAATGTGATTTTCTATTTAGCGAGAGTTTCTTTATGGCTCTATAGCTCACAGTTATAGCTCGATACTTCTCTCACGGCGCATAAAAACAAGGGTTAAACGATAAATTTCCTATATAAATGAATCGTGTAAAACGTCGTGTAAATGCAATGAAGTTAATCCTGAAACATTTTTAGGATATCCTTGATCCTATGTATCTATAGAGATTGTCACTGTAAATCAGGTCATCTGCGATGAAATGCGTGCCATACGAAGAATATAACCTAATGTAATGTGCTATAATATCATGTGCTATAATCCTGTTCAACAGACTTTTTGTTTTGACAACTTCCCTGTCAAATTGTGTCCTTTACATCTACCAGAACTACAGCATTTAGCTGTTGGTTCATGAAAGATGCCAATTAAACGTGTAGCCCTTCCATACGACAGCATGTCACTGGAGAATTAATCTTCTCGTGCGATTAGAAAGTACAATTAGTAGTCCATTAAAATACGTAAAAGAATAGCCCATAGCTAAAAACTAATGTTCCTTGTTGGGTCGGTCAGATGATGACTCAATATCACAATCGTGAGAAGTGTCATGGCATCTTCCAGCGTATTTGAGAAGCACGTTGAGTGATGATTGAAAAGCTACCTTGTGTATGAGTTTTGAATAAAACACATGGCAATACCTCAAACTTCTGGCAGTCATCCAAAACTTCAAAATTGTGGCTGCCTATTTGAGTGCAAATTTGTTTTAGTCGATATCTAATGCAATATATCGGGCATGTAAGCTTTGGAGCAAACGCTTGTTTCGTTTCTATTTAAACGCGTACCGAACGAAAATTGGTTACCATGGCAACAGTGACCAAAAGTCAGTTATCAACCAATGTATCCACGCCGTTTCTGCTAAATACGGCAACGAAAAACACGGCGAAATAATTACTTCATAAATGAGTCAAACTGACATCTGACGACGGTAGCGTGCATGCTTGCTCGCGGCGTGTAGAAAATGATTGCATGAAACTTGTTTACGACTACGCTTTCTGTTTTCTTATATTGTTATTTTCTTTTGCTGTTGTTCTCGTAATGCGCCCACGTAGGTGTTTTAGAATTTGCTGCCAGTCGTCAAGCGTCTCCGCCAGCCATTCTATTTACAAGATAATACACAATAATTAATACCGTATCGCTTTTCGTTCCCAGCAGGCTGCAGGCGATATATCCTGAGCAGTTGGCAGATATGTGAAAAGTACGAAATGTGAATTCTAATAATATCACACCCGGATGCTCTCATTGCATAGGGACTACAGTCAAATGCAACCACGGGAAATCCAGTCGAGAAAATACACGTACACGCATGCAGACGCATTCACTAACTCACTCTCATACGTATTTACGCACTCGCTCACGCGTGCAGGGCGAGAGAGATGTCCTCACCATCTACACATCTCCCCTCACTCTTGCCATGTCTAATTCCAAACGTCAACAATAGGAAAAGACTGCCCTTCATTTTTCTTCGTTTCATATCGACATTTTTTATATTTTCGTGGAGATTTAGTGTGGTCTGTGGATGATAGCTACATACAGTGGTAAGGCTGGCAGCGGGAGACATAGTACCTGTAAATGGGATACATCGGTGTGTAAATAACCAACCAATGGGGTTTACCTTGGGAGAACACAAGCAACCCCTTCAGCGCTGAAACCGCTTGCTCCTCTGTATATCTTGTCATAGTTAGCTGTGCAACAGTTATGCGAAAATAAAAAATGCCACAAATGCCACAAAAATTACCTTCAGTCTTGTTCACACATCCAGTGATTATTTCTAACCATTTTCGTCAGTTAAAAGACGTTATTTAAATTTTCCCATTAGCATACGATTTACGATATTAGCGTGAGTGCACGAATTAGATAATACTATACTCCTGATTTTCCACATAGTATATATACGTATACGTAGGAAATCAGGTTGCAAGCAACCGATGTACGATATCGATAACAATAGATGCAGTTGGAGAATCTGTGTAAATGCCGTCACAGTGCCAATAGTAGGTCAACAGGGAAAGTCATGAAACGTCAGCTTCGTTAGTTTCCTAGTAGGTACCGCGGAAGTAGGTCGTAAATCTAATAAAGCTTCGCTAAAGTGTCTGTCAGATCGTACGGCGTTTATATGGCCGCTCTGTTTGCCCGTGTACTCGCGTGATAATGTTAACTCCCAAGTGTGTTGCCGTTCGTGCATCATCTGTTTAACGGCCGCAGTTAAACTGCCTGTGACCCGAAACGCTTTATCCATCGGCTGATGCGAGTACGACAGTTCTAGCTATTATAGGTGCTGTTTATTATTTAAAGAAAATGGTCATAGTTATGGTTAAAATAGTCATAGTTAAAGAAAATAGTCATAGTCGCCCCCTGGGTTTGAGACAGGATTGATGAGCAGAGCTGCAATTTCCAACGTGTCTGCATGATTAGTCTCCAGACTAGTTTAGGTATTTTATTTCAGGCTACGTCATCGCTAAACGGCCTAGCCCACCTTCGTTCGCAGCATGTTCTCACTCTAACCATAAACTGTTTGCAATTAATGTAATAACTATGATTTTTTTAATTAATATTTTTTAATATTTTTTTCCGATACAATATTATGCATGCAGTTTATTAAAATAATTAAAAACAGCTGCCACTGCTAGCTGGTATGTGCCAATAATAATGCTGACTCCGTATCTAAGGCCCAATTAAGTTGCTCTTCAGTAGCACTCACTAACATAGTTCCAAGAAACGGTCTTTGCTAGGGTTAGGAGACCCTAGGTATAGGGGAGGTATATTGACGTTAGTCACACAGCCTGGTCGGGTTATCACTAACACAGCCAAAGATTTATTGAGAGTTTCCCTTCCTCTGGTCGAGCCTCTATGCTTTACTTCTGCTCGCTCTATGTCCACTTAAAGTACGTCCAGTCTAAAGAATTTCAATCACGAACGCATTTTCCTAAATATAATTCGACCGCTTGGTGCGCTGCTATCGAGTTTGCTTCTCGCTCATCAGGCGAGGCTTGTTGTTATGTGTTGTTACGTGCGTGCATGCATGCGACGCCTAGCGCTGGCTGTCCACCGCGGTGGCCTACAAATCCCGCCTCACCAGCTCTGGTGACACAGTCGCCAATCCTCAGTGCATCATTCTCGCTCGCAGACATAATGGCTGTCTGTTGGCAGACATATAAATTATCTCTTGCCTCCGCGAGCGAATACAACGCCGGATTGTGGCGGCGGCGAAATAGGGACACTGCTATCCCCATCCACAATGCTATGAACTCTAAGTCATGCAATCACTACCGTCGTTAAAAACATATGTTCGTGCGTGCGTGCGTGCGTGTGAATGAGCATATATATCTATATATATATCATCCATCCATCCATCGATACATCTGCCTGCCCATCCATCCATCCACCCACCGATTTATTCATAAAATCGCTCGATGTACCCGCTGTCGTTCATAATTACGTTTGCTTACTTTGCTACTATTGCTTGTTTCTCACAAATTTACCGACGCTCACTTTTCACATCCCTGATTTGTGATATAATATTTATCTATTGTGTAAACAGTTTGAGTAGCTTTAAACAGAGTGCTATTAAACTATTACAGCCGCCATTGTAATACCGTCACAATGGATCGTTAAGGTCAGTGTACCACGTCACAAAAGATATATATACATCACGCATTACTGAGTTTTATAACGTGCACTGACCTTACGTGAGCGAATAAGACCAGTTTTACAACTAATTTTACACGGCTGGTAACTTGATATTCATAATTAATTTGCGTGACGTCCTTGAATTAACCCGGTGATCGTGACCACGGACGAGAGAGAACCTAATACACTCTGTGCCCAGTAACTTCTACTAAGATTGAGTGACGACTAGCGTTTAGACTCTCGTTTTACTGAAACAATAATTAATCGTTCGACACGGGCGCTGTTATGTGACCGTCAAGCCACGGTGTGAATTCGTCAGCTAATAGTCATAACTAGGCATCTAATAGACGCTACTTTTTCCACTTTTTGACTGCAACATCCCCGATGTGAGAAATGTGATACAATGTGTGCCAAATGTGGAGAAATGTAACGTCATTGCGATCCAATACTTGCATTCCACCCCAAGCTGAAATGCTGAATGTTTCTCTATTTTGGCAGGTATACGTGCTGCGCCTGTGCGCAGGTCGGCAAGTGAACTAAGGCTACATGCCCCCCGTCGCGATGCCTGCGTCTACCCAGAGCCTCCCTATCAGGCCGAGCAGGCCCAGCAAACGAAAGTAAGTACCGTTTCTCAGTCTACGCGGAGTCGCAGGGTTCTTGATATATAGTTAGTTTTGTGTTTCAGTGCGAGCATACTAACAGATACTAACAAACATTTTGATATTTTGGTTTCTCCGTCGATAAGGAAGGTTTCTGCATTTTTTCATAGTTCCGTGTATCGGTCCAAGAATAGTCAGGGTTTTTCCGATAGTTAGTTATGTGTATCGATCTAAGCATAGACAGGGAATTTTTGATAGCTAGTTCTGTGTATCGATCTAAGCATAGACAGGGGATTTTTGATAGCTAGTTCTGTGTATCGATCTAAGCATAGACAGGGGATTTTTGATAGTAAGTTTTGTGTATCGATCTAAGCATAGACAGGGGATTTTTGATAGCTAGTTCCGTGTATCGATCTAAGCATAGACAGGGGATTTTTGATAGCTAGTTCTGTGTATCGATCTAAGCATAGACAGGGGAGTGTTGG